>NC_134484.1:439894940-440194940 GCF_040206685.1 Ascaphus truei | reverse complement strand
CACCAGTCTTCGACTGAGCCTCTGAGCCACCTGTGCTGAAGCTGGGATATCCTGAAAAGCTGACGTGTTGGGGAGGCTTGAGGACTGAAGTTGAGAACCCCTGGAATAGACTATGGTAAATAAAGGGCAACTTCTAATGCGATTGAGAGGGGTATGTCTCTCATGTGGCCTGTCCCCCATTTCTCTCCAATTTATAGACTTTAGGAGCCAATGAAGCATGTTCAGAGCTGTGAGAAGCCGTAGGTTACAAAGTTACAGCAGGGGATGCAGAGGTTACTGCTTTGTCAGCTGCATTTCCCAGCACAGAGATGTGTAACAGTAAAGTCGCATCCATAGTGGGTGTGTGTGCGTGACCGTGCGCGTGGCTTCACGCGCACCTCTAGCTGGAGCATTTTTGTGCCCTCTAGGTTGATGCGACAGGGGGGTGGGTGGGGGTTGATCGCGTGTCGGAGGTGTGGCAGTGAAGACGTCATAGAGCTGATCCGCCCTCATTGGGCGAGCCACTCATGTGACCCGGCCTTCACGCGACAGAAACAAATGTATTTGTTGCATTGCAATCACCGGCGCTCTGCATCACGCGCTCGATTGCGCGCTCTAAGGACAGCCTCATCTTGATCGCATCACGCTAACCATGGACACGGCCTAACTTTACAGAATACCGTATTTCCTTCCTTTTTGATAATTTGCAACATATTTTCACTTCATTTATCTATCCTTGTTCACATATATGATCATCTCATTCATCTGTTTGTAAATAAAGATTAATAAGTACGGAGACCATTATTATTTTTATTACCCTTTCACTTCATCATTCGTTTATACAAACATTTAAGTACATTGTTTGTGTTTGCATTGAGTTCAGCACCGAGCAGACAAGCAAACAAGCTGTTTTTTTTTGTTTTTTTTACAGTATTTGATGAGGCTGAAACATTCTCGGTGTTCCGGAGCTGTGCTTAATTAGTAGCACAGCTTGACTTGCTTAACGATGAGGCTAATGGAGCAGATAGACCATCAAATCACTAGATGATGACAACAAAACTAAAATAAGTCTTTCTTCTTTTACCCGTGTCAGCATGCAGAACTAGGACTAACACTCAGGAAAGAAAACAAGAACTTATCAGTTGCAAGAAAAAGGAGCACTTGACTTGCTATGATTTTTTTTTTTTCTTCCCGCAAACAGATAGTCAGCTAAAATTGCTCATTAAAGAAGTAGAAGCAGGAGAAATGCATTTTCCAAATTGAATGCTAGATTTACAGTCCGTTTAATACCAGCGACCTCTCGCACAGTAATGTTCAGTTCGAGTCATCAGCTGTCCCTTCAGGTCTTTTATCACTGCTTTTGTCAAGCTATCTATTTAATTGAAAGAAGTTAATTGAATGAAAATGATCAACTAAGCTTGTATTAATATTGCTAATGGAACCTTCTTCTTGGCCATGTTTGGAGAAAGATGTCATGCTAGACTTTAGGAAGGACCCATTAATGCCTGCACTTAACCTGATGGGCTAATTAAGGAATGCTTATTCATTCTACAAGGCTACAATAGCCACTATCCAACCCATTCTGTCTGATTTTACAACACATTTCACTTATGAGCATGAGCCTTATGAGCATTAGCAGAAGTGAGACTAAATGATAATGTTTTGATTGTAGCAAATACAGCACTTATGTGTCATAGGAATCATAATGTGCCAGGCTTTCCTCCTACACGCTCGCTCAAGTTTCATTTAAAAGTGTTAAAAAGCACCAAATCATTGTTTTAATGTAATCCCTAAATGCATCTGTTTAAAGCAAAAAACCTCATCTCACAGATAGTCAGAGCACTTTGGTACAATGTCAATGATCTGATATTTTGCACTTTAAAAGTACAACATTTCAAAAACTTTGGTGGGGGTGCTAGTAAAATTAAAGTACACTCAAAATATTTTTTTAAACCTCCCCTAGCCCCACCCTTTCTCCTCCCCTACCCCACCCATTCTCCTCCCCTCCCCCACCCCTCCCCAGAAATAAAGTTAGAAGGGGCACACATAATATACTTGCCTTTTACCTTTGTGATTCCCATGACATACCTCCAAGGCTGTGCTGAGACGCTGGCTCTGTTTACAGGGGTAGGATATGCAGTATTTGTCACATGCCCCCATCTATTTGTTCTTTGAGGACCCTTTATTTTGAAAGCTGTCTTTACAAGTCATGGTGCTGTTTGTAGTACAAAGTCTTGCATAAAGGCAACCTTGTGACCCTACTGTTACATTATAGCATTTATCTATGGAAGAAATAAAAGACTGTCTGAGTCGGGTAAATTGGCTCTTTTTATGTAGGAGCTGATATTTTACTGTTGTGTACCTACTTGTATTTTTGTAAGCTAGAAAGAATGCCGTCTTTTAATAGCCCTTTAGCACGCGGCACCTGGGTCTTGCTTGCCGTGCAAACTAGGTTTGTGTAGTAAGTGAGTAGCAAATCTCCTTATAACTTTCTGAAACGGAGAGTCGGCATGTACGCTGATTTTAAAGCGGCATATATTCACTGTTTGAGTTTCCAAATAAGTAATGGAAGCCATGACTTTTAATAGGTTACCAGCGCATACATAGTATGCTGAATTATTATTATTATTTGTTTTGCTTGTTTGTTCCATTATAATTAAAATCTCCAGATACCTAAAGAATCTTGTTGGTTTACTTTTCTAGGTTTTACATCTCATACCTACATGAGTAAGGGAATTAAAAAAAATGTAATCTTCCCTTGTGGCAGTGAGGACAATTTGGTTAAGCTGCTCCCCGGTGCTGAGGAGGACAGGAATCAAAGAAAGCTTACGCCTCCTACATATATGGCACCTCTTCATTTACGCCAGCATTTTTTTTTCAGTCCTGCTAAGTGTAGTGTGTGTGCGGGGCTTTCTCAGTGCAGATGTTCTGCCTATCGGACAATTCTGGGACGTCTGAAACCCCCAGTTTCGGGCCCTGTGGGAGAGGTCTCATCTTGTGAACTCACTGAGGTCGGCTGAGAGTCTGGAGGCCTCAATACAGTGGGAGGGCAGATATAGGGCCATTCCAGGCTATTGGTGTACCATCCGGTAGGTGCAGGGGCCATGGCAGGAAGGTGTGATGCTATTGGGTGGGTAATCTCCCTCTGGAACTTGGCTAACAGATATATTGATGTCACTAATGCACAACATGCAAAAGTGGGAGAGCTTCAAGGTGGCAGGTTAATAATGCACACCATGAAGGTTTGCAGACCCAGTTGTCCATAAAGGAAGTAGTTGGAGGAAAGATCTATAGATGTTTGGAAAACTGGGTCCAGACACACAGTTTTTAAGAATTATAAGAGAAAGATAATCCTATGGAATTTTTTTCCGTTCTAAACCAGAATATGTTTCAGATTATTCTCAGCTCCCTTAACGAAGGAAAAACAGCAAGCTGGTTTTGAGGCAGGTTCAAACCGGTGTGTTGGACCTGGGAATGATGAATTAGTATCTGACAATAAAATCTTTCAAGATGGAGTCTCTTCGATCAGTTTTCAACTCTGTACAACCAGGTTGTACAACTTCATGTCACAAATGCCTAAGATTCTGCGTTCTAGGTTCACATTTCCAGTATTCAAAATTGTTCTCCAATCATGGTGGATGCATTTAGTTTGTGTTCTTCAATTATCCGTCTTTAACGTTGTGCCGATTTCTGCAACGCTGTTCGTCCAGGAGAATGGGCCTTGAACCAGGATATTTGTCAACAGCTGGTAAAAAGGTGAGGTTGTCCTCCAGATCGATGCTCCGTCATTGCCTTGGGATTTTCATCTCGCATACGTCTTTTTTTTCACCAATACCAGTGATTGCGAGGCTTATGAGAAAGATGGTCAAAGAGTGAGCACAAGTAATGGCGATCATTCTCGAAGAGTCTGGTTCATGGAGGTGATAAGGATGGTGATAGATTATCCATAGGTTCTGCTATAATTCCACATGGGCAATCCCAAGGTCCGCTGTTATATCCAGACACGGCGAGAATAGCCTTAGCAGCATGGAAATTGAGAGGGAGATCTTCACGGCTAAGGGGCTGTCAAACAAGGTGATGGTAACGTTTACTACCAAATCTAGTAGACATTTTTGGCCTGGCATAGAGCGTTAAAGCAGAGGCATCAATCAAGGAGATACTGGAATTTCTACAGCCAGGCCAGGATAATCATGGTGCAAAATCCAAGTAACAGCTCAGCGGGGGGCTATTTCCACACCATTGGCTGATCATAAGATGTTTGGTCAATTTTAAAAGCGGTTAGAAAGTCGGGATCACAGATGATGCCATTTTTTCATCTTGGTAGCTTAAAGTTGTGCGAAGATCCCATTCAGCCAATTATGGCAATCGGCCTTAGAATATTGAATCCTAAACTGGTAATAAGATTTGTGCTGAAAACAAGTCCCAGTTTCTTCCCCAAAGTGGTGTCACAGTTCCACTTGAATCAAGATATGGTTTTACCTTCATTTTGCCCAAAGCTGTCAAATAGTAAAGAGCAGAAATCAAACCATCTGGATTTGATGTGGGCATTGAGCGTTTACATAGACCGGACTATGGAAAGGAAAGGTCTGCCAGCAACGAAAAACATGATTGCATGATGGATCAAAGAATGTATAAAGAAGACATATCATCATAGACTTAGTCTTCATGTTGTTTGAGTAGTCAATCTTGACAATTAAGGGATAAGAAGTGCCTGCAGTGTTGACAGCACATTCAAGAAGATCTGTAGTGACATCCTGGATGGTTCTCAGTGTCTGTAAGGCTTCTGGATGGTCTTTGTTGCACATGTTGTGTAGAGGTGCCTGCCTCAGCAGAGGCCAAATTTGTCTGTCAAGTTTTATATTCCATTATTCAGTAAAAAATGCTTGAAAATTGCTTTATTACTCTACAAACGTTTGTCCCTGCCATGGAGAGAGAAGAGCAAAACGGAGAGAATTATTTTGACTGATTTTCTTTCCTCAATCCCCCTTCATGGCAGTTCTAGTTCCTTCCCTTTTGTGTCATGTCATTTGTTTTTTGAGCACAAGCTGCAGATGGGGTGATACTATAAGATGCTGGAGTAAAGGAGGAGGTGCTATATATGTAAAGGAAACGGTGCCATATATGTAGGGAGTTTTGTTTTTTTGTTTTTTCCTGCTCCGCTGAGCAAGTGGAAGGAATTTAACCCAGTCTTCCTCAATGCCATGGAGGGGATTGAGGGGGAAGAAACTATCGCTAGGATCGTTCACCTGCTTTTCATTGCAAAGCCATGCATTTTGATGTTGAATCTGTTGTAAATACATTTTTGTTCTTGCATTTCCCGGGAAATCGCTTAAAGTGTGTGTGATTTTTTTGTTTGTTTGTTTCATTAATCTGATTCTATAGTGTTCCATTTGTAGGGGAATGTATTTGATGATATTCCCAGCAACAAAGGTCCTTTCTGAAATTATTATGTGTCCCTTGTTCATATGTTAAAGATGGTCACAAGTATGTGTTTGCTTCATTACATACGGGAAAAATGAAACCATACATTTTAAAGTGACTCTGTACTCTGGTACTTGGATTTCTGTGCAGTAATATTGCTTTCCTTCTCGCAATGCAGAAAAAATAGACTTATGTCCTCTAATTAATTGAAGTAATCGCTAATGCAAAACACTCTGATTATTTGCTTGATTGCAGAGACCATTCCTGGAATGCAATATATAATGTTTAGTTAAGTTAGGAAACCTGTAATGACCTAATTAATTTATATATCAAGCTTTGTTGACAAAAAAATAACAGCTAAACATCCCATTCATTCTATTTTTAATGTTGCTCCTTTTGAGCCTTACATATAGAATGCTTTACAGATTTTTGCTTTGTATTTATGGCTCTGCTTGTTAGTAGAGCTTTGCACATGCATCAAGCAACAGTACAGGTTTTCGCACTGGTCCCGGCATTGGCTCACATTCAAGTCCATGGGAATTGATGCCGTAACGGGTGCGGTAACCTGTACCGTCACTTGATTGCATGGGCCCCATAGAACACTAAATGGCTTGACTGTTCCAAACAACTCCACAAACTTGACATTAAAGCAGTAGTCCAAGCTGCCATTTTTAAAAATATATTTTTTAAATCCCCTTTAATATGTGCATCAATACAATGCACACAATAAGTAATTGGCCAAGTTGCCGATAGATCCGCGAAGATTTGGCTTGGGGGTTCACTAAATGGCTGCAGAGGAGTATTGACTTAGTATCTGTGACTTTGTAAATGGTTGCTATAGAAACAAAAAAGGTTTGTTACATTATAATACATTAAAAATAGCATTCAGAGTTGTTTTAAAAAAAATGCTACAAGTATTTTCTCATAGTACAGAACTGATATTATTTAAAAAAAAATACACATGAGGATATTGCTTGGTCTCCAGCTTTAAAGGACCTATTCATTAAACTGTGATGTCATTTCCATGCGAAAATGCAAGTGTTTGCACTGAAATGCATCTTGCCGTGTCCATTAAGCAGTCATCGCATTTCCAAACCAATGCAAAAATGGCTTTTTAAAACGCAACTTGTTACTGGCAATCACATGTGATATACACATTTTGTATGCAAATGAATTACTTTCTCCAAATGACCTATTCACAGGCTATTGATTAAGGTGCAAGACTGCATATCACTCAGGCAGTCACAGCCAGAAATCTCTCCCCTGCTAGGAAGGCGAAGGCCAGCTTTTCCAAGAGAGAGAGACTACTTTAGGAGTAGGCCAATTTACCTGATTAGCCCCCCAAAAATGAGATTATCTTCCTCGTATTTATTTTGCCATTTGTCTGCATAGGTCATTCTTAATGAAAAACACCCAATTTTTTTATTGCACAAAATTGTATTCCGTTTACAGACCATTTTCCAAAGTCAACGTTTAATTAACGTTTTGTCGTTGTAGACGTAAAAGTCATTAACTACATTCTTTGAATACTGTGGAAAAGGCGATGAAATTATCTTTTTGACTCACATTTAATGAGTTTTATATTTTGGTAACTCTGAACTATGACTCAATAGGCACTTTTTTCAATAGAAATATCCAGAAATTCCAAGTTAGGAAGTGCATTTAGTGAGTTTTTGCCAAACAATGCACTTAATGGGTTTTATCTTACAACGATATAACGACTTTATCTTTTTTATGAAACTCTCCTTTTTTCTTCTCTTCTATGGAGTTTGTGTTTGCTTGATTGCTTTACCCACATTTTGTTTTGTGTCCCCAGTTTGTTAAATGTAGTTCTCTTTGTCATGTAGGTTATTACCAACTTGGTAAAAATGTTAAAGTCTCGAGACACCAGAAGAAATTTCTGTCCCCTGAATCACTGGTTGTCAGAACACGAAAATATTAAAGCTGATAAGGTAAGACTTCAGATTATTGTATATTGTATATATTGTTAAAGTATATTGGAAACAAAACTATAGCGATTAATATAATTAGTATTTTGGCAAAAAAGGTGGGCTATTTTTTAGATAGAAAATAAACATGTGGCCTAATAGTATTTCCAAATATAAAGTCATTTTTAGATCCATTTGTATTCTGAGGAACCAGCGTCTCACACTGACATGAGGAAAACCTTTCAAAATGACATTCATATGTAAACCAAGTGAATTCAGGTGTTTCCTAATTCATTACTATAGTGGGTTAGAAAAGCACAAACACACCACTCAATGGTGCAGATTATAGTTTTTAACCTTTCCTTAAATTAAAGGGATAAATCCCACTCACAAGTAGAGTGCTTTCAAATCAGCACAAAGAATCAGCATTTCATATCGAAGGGTATATCGTCTCTGTCACCGCCATTGTTCTGCATGGTAGAGTGGTCTGCTTGCGCTGCAGTGTAAGGTCGTGATTATACCAAAACCGCCAGCGGCGTAAAAACAAAGTGCATTAATCCAATTGAGGTAAATATACCTTGAGCGACGTGCGCGCCGCCTGGAACTGCAGGGCGGCAGACTGGAGAGGAGACAGTCATTTGTTCTTGGCAGGCGCCGACCAAGTCACGTGAGCGGTTCAGCCAATGAGGGTGAACCGCTCACGGTCCCGCCTCCCTGTCTCCTCCGGCTGCCTCCTGACTACAGTTCAGCTTGCCGCTTTGCCGGATCGCAGCGGTGATGCGGATCGTGCCGCCGCCCTGCAGTTTAGGTATAATCATAGCCTAAGCTGTGGATGCCGCCACAGAGACGATACACACATTCACTCCCTGTTCACTTCCATGTTGCACCAATTGACTTTCCCTTGTTATGGAGTTGCTTACAGGATACCTTGTACCATGCCACGCCAATTTAGAACTGCCCTACGTGTTTCGCAAAACCTTTGTTTGCTTCCTCTGAAAACACTTTAGGACAAGCTTAAACCGTTAAAATATATATATTTTAAAATACAACAAAGTGATGCATAATTTGGATACGCCCCCGCCCACAGCCGAAACCCAGGAACATACAAAGGACAGCCGTATACCAATATGTACAAAAATATAAAATATAAATAAAAAATACAAACATATATATATATATGTAAACTACCAAGTTGTGGCACAGCTTTTAAATGCTCATCCCTTCATAAAAAGTGCGGCAATGATATGATTGTCTTTGTGCCACAATATATTGAAACTTGAGTGAATGAATACCCTCTATGTCTACTAGGTTACTCAACTTTATGTACCATCTGCTAGACATGTATGGAGGGTCAGACGAATGGGAAGAATAGGACCTTTGCAGTCTACCTTAGATGGTAAGTAGAGTACATTGACATATCTCGTGAATTTATGTGGTCAGTTAAAATGTTTTCATGCATCTGTTGTTTGGAAGAGGGATCTGCACAACCAGGACGAGCTAAGCATGTTCTTACTAATGTGTATCTAATTTGTTTGTGTGTGTGTGTGTGTGTGTGTTATGCACGATTAATTAACATAATTGCCAACGGAACAAGAACAGTTTGATACTTAACATAGGTTGACTGTTGATTTAAAAGTATGATTGGTAAAAACTGTGCCTTGGTCGGTGTTAATTAATATTAACACACAGCATTTATTAAATTAAATAAGATGTGGTTTTTTTTTCAGCTAAGAGTTTGTCCCTGAGAGATAATGACAAACCAATGAGATAATACTAGGAGTTGAATCTGGTTTAGAGCCATTGGCGTTACTGGTAGATACTAGACACACATTCCGCTTAGCATTCTATTCTCAAGTTCTGTTGAACTGATTTCTGGGGTAACATTGTTCTGTATTTAATCGGAAAGTGTTTCATTCCTTCTGCAGTGTATTACAAATGACATTTTATCAAATTTTGGAGAATATTAAATATTAATACTTGCTGCTAACTATTTCAAATGCACCAATTGTCGTAAAAGATTAAATGGTCCACATTATAGAGCGAGAACAAGCAAATAACCGTGCATGATTATCTTAGTGCTACTTGACTCCATATTGATGGATAAAGCCAATTAGAAGGAAAGCACTGCTAAAGCACATCTGGCTATATTTGCGTGTGAGTTTTCATTCTCCTAAATGGCATACCTTCGGCTTCTAAATGCTGTGTGTATTGACTTCCTCTTCCTATATTTCTCTCTAGAAATTGAAAACTTGATGGAGAAATGTAGATAAACGTGACTAATTGACCAGAATAATTGAGCTTCAGTACTTGCATAGTGGTTTACCTTTGCTGTACATGCAGTTTCTATTTAAACTGCTTTTAACCCTTATATTAAGACTGCGTTTATTGACTTAACAATGGAAAATATCTACAAGGTAGGCGGTTTGTCGATAAATATAACCATAATTGAAGAAAGGCAAGACGCATAAGTGTATTTATTTTTTCTTGCATCATGCTCTAAAGAGCACACAGCTTTGTTATATGTCTCTTTTACTCTGGATATCAAGCAGTTCGCATGTAAATCTTACTATTTGCACTTGGGAACTGAGAGCCTGTACACGGGGGCAGTGTAGATGCATCTCTCTGTGGATTAGCATTCATGAAACAGTAATCACAAATTCAGAAATCATTAGGATATTATCTTGTCTTTCAGGAGGAGGTTTTTTTTTTTTAGTAGTCACACAGCCAATGTTTCCTTAAAGGGACAGTTCCCTTTATTTTTAACGGATAGGATGTAGGGTGTCTCCAGAGCTAAACCACGTTAATTTCTGCTGCGCAGACCCTCTGGTTCCTGAGATGCATACCAGGGAAGGTGCCACCAGTACTGTCCACTCCAGGGGAAACAAAATGGAGATTTAAATTATGCTGGCCAACAAGAAGCTTCAATGTCATCTGTCCTGGCTTTATATTGACCTGCGCAATGTTGGGGATTTAACCATTCAGGTTCCCTGTTGCATAGCTAACACAAAAGGAGGTCTCGTACACCAGGGGTCCCGTGACGTAGTAGTAGCTACGGCCTATGCTATTTGTTTGTTTTCTAGGTGAGATCATGTTCTGTGCTTATATCGAGCGCTGAATGCGATCTGGCCGGCTGAGGACCCAAGGAGGACGACATGTGACTGCTCCTGAGGACATGACCGCTAAGAGTCCGCGTGGCTGTGGCTGTGGCTGTGGCGGTGGCACTTTGGTGCCACTGTGTCTACGGCACTCAAAGTTAAATGTCCATGAAGTAACTGCGGTTCCTTATCCAGTATGCATCTCTGGAAGCATGGGGTCCCCGGAGCTGAAATAAATGTGGATCGGATCCAGATACAACTCCTTTCTAAGTAATGTATATAAAAGGGGAGGGCCACAGGGGAACTGCCCCTTCAATGATTTTCGATATGTTTAATCACTTTGAAAACTTTCAGCCTAACCTGTGTAACCCTCCTTGCCCGGCTCTTAAGTAGTTTATGTCAGTTCACTATATACATGGCTTTGCTCAGTCTCACATACCTTGTCCGGGTGCTGGGTCCACATGGGCTGGATGTAGATATGATGATGGAATAATGATGGGCGCCAGGAACTTTCATAGTAGAAACTTTATAGGAGCTTTATTGACGGCTGTCCACAATACTCCTCACACATTGACATTATCCACAATACACAAACTTCTTGTATCTTCACAGTGTTTGTACTATTTATGTATTCCCTAATTAGCACCCACTCTTAATGCTGTACTTAAGGTACTTAATCTTGTTGCTGTGGCCATCTTCTGCATCACGTCCGTAACTCTGTATATCTATTGGGCCGTTTCTTCGGTTACCCTTTCTATCCTGAACTTCAGGATCACTATCCCGGTGCAAGGTATTTTGTGCCTCTCTTAAGAACTCTGTTTTGGAGACAAGTGGACTTCTCAGCAGTGCCGCTCCTGTTAGGTCCCAGGGCTACTACTTGTATAACGACATGGTCTTCCTCTATAGGAACCTGTAAGCTTCTGTACTTCCATAGGTATGGATGCAAACTGGACGGGACACTTTCCCAGACTATAAAATAACAAACCGTGATAGGGCAATAGTATCACTATACTTTTACTATACACTTAAATATAAACAGGAGCATATTTACATTAACAGTGAGGCTCCTCCAACAGTCACTCCCAGAAACCTAAGTTCTAGAACCTCCAGGGCAGTCTTATATGCCCCCATGGTGAGATCACTGGTCATCATGCATACAGAGCATGAGTCATGGGAGAGGGACGTTACCCTGCGTGAGCCCACACAGTTGGCCCCTTAAGGCCATTAACCCCTTAACTGACATGGTAGTCCCTAGGGGGGCTACACCAGCAAAACGTGTTTAGCGTGTAAAATGCTGGGATTGTTTCATTAGGGCTTATAACTGAGGAAAAAGCATAGCACAAGTTGCAAAGTTGTACTAATCATTTCTCCGATATGAGGCTGTTTTAGAAAATGACTACTTTTTCCAATTTCCTGCAAAGAAAAATGTACGAGGTTTCACAAAAACATTATCAGCATGTGTCAATGCATATTTTTTTTTTTTTTTTTTTAAACAATGGTTATAGTTTTGATTAGGTTAGTACAAGTGAACCTTTAAATATGTGCTTCTACCGTTTGTTTTGTTCCTGCTAATGAGTGTAATGGAACTGTTAACTTGCCCAACCTACAAATGCTCCATTTCTTGTTAGTGAGAAATATTAACTGTGCACAACACTAGATAAATGATTGCTCACATATTTTAATGTGATATACTCGTTTTCTTTTTTTTGTGGGGTTAATTAGATGTCATGTTAAAAATATATCCAATAATGTTGGCAAGCTCCCACTGGTATTCTGTGGTCCAAAACAAATTACAACAGCAAATCTTCCGCAGCTGTTCAAATTTAGCAAACCCATTTATTACACAGTGTAGTACTCTGACGAGCACAATTTCTTTTCTTTTTTTTCTTTTCTTATTTCTGATCGCTTGGTTTTTACCTCCTATATGATGATAAGAGATCAGCAATATTCAATAGTTGTTTAATAAACGGCATAGCAGCCTACAAATAAACCATAATTGTGGTTCAGTCTTGGTACTCATGGCCCCAAAAGGGCTCTGAACTAGGTGATTCCAAGTCATAATTCACCTATGAATGGGCCATTGGGTGCCTGACGCCTTGGTAAACATAGCCCATTATCTGTGATTTTCTCCTTACAACCTATGTAATGGGAGCTGCAATTTGTTCTAATGTTCAGTCGGTTAATGTTTACTTTTAACAAGCCTTTCTTTACTCTTAAAAAAAAAAAAAAACTTTTCCTTTCTACAGGTTTTAAGTATTTGAATGAAAACTGTGCCAAATAATTTTAATATAGTTCTGAATTCCTATCTAAACCATAGTTAAGACAAGCTCATAGTCGGTGGTTTTTGTTCATAAATGATAAGACAAGGTAAATTCACATTACAGAACCTGCTTGTTGGGCCAATAAAAAAGTGCTAATACTGAAACTAAGACATGTCATATGACGCACGAATGTGTAAATCCATTTTCCACCTCTCTTACTGCCCTGTTGCCAGTTTGGGATTTGAGAGATGGTAATGTGGAGGAATAGGAGCAGTTAAAGCAGTAATCTTCCCCTTACTAGTCCCTCTGTTTCTTTTTATAGCAGGCGTGGGCAACTCCAGTCCTCAAGGGCCACCAACAGGTAAGGTATTTGGGTTTTCCCTGCTTCAGCACAGGTGAAGCTGGGATATACTGAAAACCTGACCTGGTGGTGGCCCTTGATGACTGGAGTTGTCCATCCCTGCTTTATAGGATTTAATTTGGGAGTCGTCCTGAGACGCACCTTTTTCAGCTATAGGGGCAGCCCCCGCCTCCCGAAATACTTACCGGTGAAGTTACCAGTAATATTTTTTACTTCAAGGGGATTTCAATGGCAATCCGATAGAAAACCACCACATATAACATTGCAGCTTCCTGTTGACATCAGATTTAGCGCCCATTTTGTTTCCCCTGGAGAGAGAATTAAACCCGGCAACTTGACCAGTATATGTATTTCTGGAATCGGGAGATTATAATGGGATTGTCACAGGAGTGAAGGACCATTCACCGGGATCAAGGCACCAGACAGGACAAAGGGGTTCAATAAAGGGTATTTATTTTGGCCGGAGCTCTTGGGCACAACACAGTCGCAGAAAAGAGTGTACACTCACCAATAGAGTAGTTACGGGGGGAATCCTAACTAGCTAGGTGCTGGGGCGCCACTTCACAAGGCTTAGGCTAGGTCTCCGCTTCGGCCAGCGGCGCGCGCCTCTCACCAGCCCCTTACGTCCTCCTCCCTAGCAGTCCCTGGTGACCCCTCGATTCCTGGCTCACTGCGCACTGTGACACGTCAGCCAGCAGGGGATACAACTGGATGCGCCAGGGAGCCAATCAGAGACTGGATCCGATGCAGTTTTTTTTTGTTTGTTTTTTTTTTGTTTGTTTTTTTTAAACCACCACCCCCAGACAAACGAGCTTTGTTACACGAAACACACCAAGAGACTGGATCCCATCATATATATCTCAAACACTGCAGGACACATAGATGAGTTATACATCTTTATTCTTCCTTATAAAATTAAAGATTGACAATATACAATTCATTTGCATGGACTTTATTTACTCTTTTTTAATAAAAGCCTAAACTACCAGGCCATTAGAACTGTATTTACAAAACAAATACAAAGAAGAGTCAAGATTAATACTTTAATGTGCTTTTAAAATGCAGTTATGGTTCACAGTGCTTCAGCATCACAGCCAATTTTTTAATGCTGCAGTATTACAGCTGATGTATTTTTAGACAACTGATTGGTAATTAAACCTATGCCTGAGTCACATGTATCTTCAATTATTGACTTCTTTAAACCTGAGCTTTGTAAGCAGGAATTGTTGTGCCAAATAAGTTAGGTGTTATCTAGTGGAAACGCAAACTGTGCAATATACAGTATAGTTGATATAATATTTTTAACAAGATTCAGTAAAGGGCACTGTCACAGACTGCAAAGCTGTGAGCTGCTGAGCTGTGCTTGTGGTTCCGTCATTGCCGCCCCCCACCCCTACCACGTCATGGCCACGGCCACTCGCCCAGGTTTAGCCACGCCCCCCACGCCTCAGAACGCAGATTGTGGTTTATCGCTATGCACGTGCCGCCAGCCGCATGCAGCGGGACCGTAGCCTTAGGCCTCGGCCAAGCTTCCCGCTGGCGTGCTGAGGCGCGCTGAGGCTCAGGGAAAGCAGGTGCTTTCCCTGGCCTTGCGGGTGCTTTCCCTGCGCGCCGTCAGGGGGCGGGCCGGGGGCAGGGCAGTGACGTCACGGAGCTGGTTCGCCCTCATTGGGTGAACCGCTCACGTGACCGGCTCTGTGCTCCGGCAAGCGGGGAAATTTTACATTTCCCTAAGACCTACGCTTCCGCGCGCTTGCGGAAGCGTAGGCGAGCCCCTACTAAAGCCGCTCTAATTGCGGCTGTAGGGGCTCAGTGCTGAGCGGAAGCGCGCCTCCGCCAGCAAGCAACAACCATGGACGAGGCCTTACACAGAGCAGCTTCCACGTTCTGTAGGGTTCCAGTCCCTCAAGACCTCGGGGATACTATTCGGAGAATAGCACTTTCAAATCTCCCGCTCAGATCAGCACTCAGCCTCGTTCTGAGATGTCTCCAGTAAAGCCTCGGAGCACACCGCTTAGTTAGCTTACACACTAACTCCAGGAATAACTGAAGCTCAGCTTGGCTACCCTTTGCATAGTCTACCCATCTCCATAGAAAAGAATGGGAAACGGGGCAGCGACCACTCAGTGTAAATCCTGCGTGCTAGCCAATCACAGAGCGAGGGATCGCCTGTGATGGAACAATCCGGGACAGGGGTGGTGACGATGTGGTTAGGACAGCCCACAGGGCTTGGCTTAAGGAGGGTGGGGATTTTGAACCAGCGAATGGGAACAGTGCGTACTGGGCTCATACTTGGCAACGATTCCCATAGCCAGCCAGATATCCCCCGCAGAGATGGGCACATCGGTGTCTGGGAAGGACAAAGGCTCCACTCTTTGGGCCAACGCCTCCCAGACCTGAGTGCCGCCCATCCCCACTCTCACAATGCCCCCAGCACCTCCCCTCCTCGATTAACAAAGCCCAGCTTCCTTGGTGAGCAGATTGGGTAAGTATATATTACCAGCCTCGCATGTCAAGGAACCACAAATAGATGCATCACAATATTACCCAGAATACGTTTTTACAAATAGATCCTAACATACAGCTTTGGCCCAGATGAGCCACAATAGGGTGGATACTTCCGCTAAGACAGGGGTATCCATCCAGACGGATAGGGGCAATAGCTGGGCTTAACCTTTTATTATGACAGCCGCATTGCCCCTACCATCCCAGGGATGTGTCAACTTTTGCCTCTCTGTCTGTTGCTTTCTTTGACTTTCCTGCATAAAGAAATTGTTCTAGGGCATGGATAGAATAAACCTCCCTGGCTTCCGGGGAAATCCATTTTTTTTTTGTTTAATGTGCATCTGAACACAGATTTGAGGACTGGAATTGAGCACCCCTTTTATACAGGAGATTAATATGTAGGCTGCTTATGACACTGCTTTTTATATTACAACCTTCTACTGTACTGTTTTATTTGGTAAAAGAAACACATTCATTTGTATCTGCTGGTAAGTGCGAGTCATTAGGAGATATCCTTCATTTGGATACAGTATCCGTTTCCCTTAAAACAAAATAATTTAAAAAAATTGTGTTTCGTTAAAGCGGCAGGTCTACATAAGCCGTGAATACATAATGGAGACATTTAAAAGCTAAAGAAAATGATTTAGAAATAAATATTCCTGTCTCAGTGGTTTAAAAATTGTCAGTCACCTACATTTAACCTATAAAACATGACCTTGCTATCAGTTCAATTTGATCCCAGGAGCGACTGCCGTTTAAGTTACAACCACCCATTTTTTTGGGGGGGGGGGAGGGGGCGAGCGCGCTCCCTACAATTGAAACAAATTTTAAGGTTGGTTGAAAGTCACCATTTTAAAATAATCTGGAATCCTCCCACATCCTTGTTTTGGGGATGCTCTTCAGTGCCTAAGCACACGTGAGAAATAAAAAGGGAGTCTTGCAACAACGTTGCCATTGAGCTAATGAATAAAGTGAACATCACTTTTAAATGGACTATAGTAATTCACTGGTCAATTGGATATTTTTCCTTACCCCCGCACGCTGCGAGTGGGGCAGGTAGTGTATTGCTTTGCAATGCTTTCCCCCTATTTAAAAAGAAGACAGGAATTATGGCAACTGAACCAGGGGTCTCCAAGTGGTAAGTCGTGTCAGCTCTCAATGATCTTCTGGGAGCCTCCCTGATCTGCAGTCTGTGTCACTGATTGTTAGTATCAGAGGTGTCATAGACTTCAATGGAGTCATACTGATCAAAAGTAGCATTTTTCCATTAAAATTACATTTTTGGGCCCATCGCCCTGAAATCTCAATGATTTGTTCATTGGGGGTGACATTTCTGTGGTTAGTCCAGTACGGTGCTGCTCCACGATACCCACCACTTCAGGCAAGCGCAGAATATATGGAAGACTGTACATATTACCTGCGCTCCTCCTTTATATGAAGTATGCTGCTGGTAGAAGGATTGGCCTTGCATACACGGAATATGTTTTTTTGTTTTTTTTTAAGAGCAAAATATATCATGCTTTTTGTTGCTTGCTTGATCCAGTAGTTAAAGGACGACAAAGTTGTAATTATAATAATTAACTAATAACCGTGCTTTTCTCTTCCCAGTGGGTATGGAGCCAGCTCCCCTGTCCGTTTCTGAAGAGAGGCAGTTGGCAATATTGACTGAACTTCCCTTTGTTGTACCTTTTGAAGAAAGAGTAAAGGTAATTGATATTTAAAGCTTAAAGTACTGTGGTGGTGTTTTTTTTTCCCCCTACGTCTGATATTAATAATTAGTAAAATAGTGCAAAGGCTAAAAATATTCTGCCCTGGTCTGTTTTATGATTCTGAAACACACTTTGCGAGAAATAAAAGAATCTAAAATGTGTCTTTTTCTTACCCTAACTATGCAAACATTTAGTAAGTCAGGGATTCTCAACTGCAGTCCTCAAGACCCCCCAACGGGTCAGGTGTTCACAATATCCCTGCTTCAGCACAGGAGGCTCAATCAGTGGCTCCGTTTTCAACCTGTTCCGAAGCAGAGATATCCTGGAAACCTGACCTGTTGGGGGGGGGGTCTTGCGGACTGGAGTTGAAAACCCCCCGTAGTAAGTAAGCTGACCGTGCCTTAGCCTCATTGTAAATGCAATAAAGCTCCAGACTGCTTTTGTTCCATGCAGTCCATTGTTCGACTGTTTTAACTTTATTTTTTATTATGCTTTTATACATTTTCAAATCTGCCTTGCATTGACCCTAGCATGTAGTTAAAGCAGAGATCCCGGAAAATGTTTACTTTTTTCTTCTTATAGAAATGGAGGCACGCCACTGGTCTTCCAAAGGTTATACATTTATTGCACAAGGATCAACCTTTGTCAAGGTGCGCACGTGGACCGAAACATAGCATCCTTGTGCAATAAATGTATAACCTTTGGAAGACGAGTGCCTCTATTTGTATTCCTAGGACACCGGTGGTTCCGCGTCCAGCGGGACTGTTTGTTGCTGCGCACCCGTGGCATTTTGTAACCTGGTACCGCGAGTGCACCTTTTCCTGGGCTGCTACTTCATTATTTTTACATAATTGAAATCAGGGAGGCCCTCAGAGCTGAATTGCGCCACTTTCAGCTGATCGTCGAGATTTTTACCATAATAGTTGCCAGTACCCCTCATGTTGAATTCAATATGTCTGCAATATGCCGCGGCCCACCTATCCAGGATATTTAAATATCCATATTATTTCCCCAGCTTGAGCCCCTGCACTGCCAATTAACGTGGTAATTATCTCGGTAACCAGGGTGGTCCCTGATGCTGAAAATAGGATTGTTCAGCTTTTCCCCCGCACCCTTCACCCCCCCCCCCCTACCCCTGGGCAGGATTGCTACTTTAACTTAAAGAAGAATCAATAGAAAATGTACGGCTTGACATGCTACTCATCAAGAGTGTTTGTTTATTTCTAGATCTTCCAAAGATTGATCTATGCAGACAAACAGGAAGTCCAAGGGGATGGGCCATTTCTAGATGGCATCAATGTCGCCATTAGAAGAAATTACATATATGAAGATGCCTACGACAAACTGTCTCCTGAAAATGGTCAGTACCAAACCTCGGAAAATACTTATTGGACCGTGACGCATAAATACACTTTCTCTGACACACTGATAAAATGAGCACTGGTAATGAACACAGCATGTAATGTAGCATTTCATCAGAAGGTAGCACTCACACGGCCTTAGTTCCCTTTTCATTGTTTTGTGCTGATTTTAAAGGGTTATAATAGTCATAAATGTGTGGAGATCTAAACCATGATGAGTCCTTGCCTCCCGTAACCCCATATTCAATACGACAGAGAACACAGACTGCACAGTTAACAATATAGTGACTTCCGTCAAGTAGAAGAAAACTGTCCCTCCATTTGTCAGCATATTGCTTTGAGTACTATTGCCATGCACCACATTTTCTTTACTGTTTGAGTGCAAGAAAAGGATACATTCTGTCACATCTATGTAATTGTTTCATACTTTTTCTTAAATCTACATGAACCCAAGTTAATATAAACATTTACGCTTTTTTTTTTTTAGTATTTTTTCTTTCTTTTGCGTGCATCTTTCTAGAGTATACTGTATGTTTCATTGTTTATGGTTGTTTTAGACTAGACCAAATGCATCTTTTTTCGCCATCCGTGTTCAGGAGTATACAACCAACCAAAATCTTTGTACATGAAAATATATCATTAACTATGATTTTGTGTACGTTGGAAAAGTACAATTTTATAGTAACCTTATAGTCTACAATAAAATGGCCAGTGTATATGAACCTTATCTTAAACCTACATTAGCTAATCTATAGTATAGGATTGTTATTCTCTTGGTATGATGGTGCTTTACCAAACAACTCTGCATTTCCACTTTCCTTCCAGAGCCTGATCTCAAAAAGCGAATCCGTGTTCATTTACTTAACGCACATGGCCTGGATGAAGCTGGGATTGATGGTGGTGGAATATTTAGGGAATTTTTAAATGAGCTATTGAAATCTGGATTTAATCCCAACCAGGGATTTTTTAAAACTACTAATGAAGGTCTGCTCTACCCCAACCCTGCGGCACAGACGCTTGTCGGAGATTCGTTTGCAAGGCACTACTACTTCTTAGGGAGAATGTTGGGGAAGGTAAGACATATCCTTGCTTTTACAGTACGTTCAATATTTGCTAATATGCAAGTTAATGATTTCCATGCCTTCCTGTCTAGCTTGCTCTTTGTTGCCAAAAGTCCATTTGTCACGTACGGCAAACCTGTGAGGACGTGACCTACATACTGGACAAGGGTTAATACACAGCTCTCTAGCTGGGTCCACTTTCCACTGTGAAATAATTATGGACAGGCGGGTTATACAGAAGAGGGTCTGGGGTTACTGGTCGTCCATTTTGTCTGTTCTCCATTTTGTCTGTTTTGATTTATGTGTACGTGTGATAAATGTTTGTGGGTAAAGATGAGTTTTCGACGACAATGGCTGTACTCCCAGAATTATAGTGATACAATGTACAGTATCAGTACCCCTATGTCTATATGAAAGAATGTATGAATGGGCAAGGTTTGTTCTGAGACTATTTCAGAATATTAGGTACTTTCTAGAAAAATTAAAACTTAACTTTGGCAAAAACAAATATATGGGAGGGAGGTATTTTATGCTAACCCAGCTCAAATAGAGTATATGCAGTGTGTTTAGATTGTAATAGGGTGGTGCCGCCTCATTTTCTGTAACTAAGGCTATAAATATTTGGGGTGGTATAACCCCGCCCCAGATCACGCTGAAGCAGCTTGCTAACGTGTCATCTCCTTGTGCACTCGCAATAAAGATTTCTTGATACTCACCGAACCTGTCTGCAGTTTCTTGGTGCCCCTGGGGTACCATTGAGAAGGCTGCGGTGACACCACCTTCGCAAAGGTCCCTCAAATGAACAATATCTCCCCTCAATCCGTCACCATATACCATCTGTCACGAACAGCACTCTGGTGAGCATGTGACTTAGATATGCTACTTTATCCAACTCACCTTTTGCCTCCGCAAGGTACTTTCAATTAGTTAATATTAACACCTTCGTCTATTACAATCGTGTCTATTCGCTGCCACTACCCAAGAAATATCGAATATTAAAGCCAGTATAAGCAGCCTCACACTGATGAGACCCAAAAGGTTGAAACAGCTGTCTGTGGGTAGGTTTACTATCTATGCTGAGAAGCTGGTAATGTGGCGGGCATAAGCTTATAGGAGTCGGTGTCAAAATGAATTTGAAGCAAAAGGTGACACTGTGTGCTTATTTGCATGTCATTTCCCAGAATCCCTTGCTGCATTACGGTGCTTCACCGTATGCTAGGAGATAAGGGTGAAAAGCAGGGTTGCAGACCTATCTAAGACATGTGAATGTGCGCACAAGTGATATTTTAATTTACCAAAAGTCAAAATATTAAGACTGGAGAAATGGGTCAGAGCTGTTTACAGGACTGTAAAGGAGCTTCCTTTGTTTTTGCAGGCCGAGGTTTAAGATTTGAACACCCTCCCTCTAAAAATGAACATGGGGCCTTGAACAATAATTCTAGGTATCAGCATACACATTCAGTTTCCCTCAGCTCAGTATTACAAGTCCGCTATTCCCTAAATGGCCAAAACGATGGCTTCTAGTAGTTGTCACACTTGGTAATGCTTTTATTGCAGCATGTTCTTTTGTGTGACGGGGTTACTGATGTGATTGAGATGGTATCTCCGGGTCAAGTGTGGGGTGGGGGGGTCAAACAACACGTACTAATCATACTAAAATCAGTAATATGAAGTACAGTGGTTTGTGTATTTACCTTGAAATCAGAGGCATACAAAATTAGTTTTGCCCTCTATATCGGAAAATATGATCCAGTATAATGCAATCGGGATGTTGAGAAAAAATGGTCATCTATTTATTTATAGTTTATAGAGCATCCTTTCAAAACGTTAAACGCGTACAATATAATCCCAGTGTGTGTGTTTTTTTTTGTATTGATATGTCCTGTTCACATTTCATCCTTCACACAATACCAGGAAGGGCAGATACCCACCTTTAAGATGTACAAATAAATAAATATGGGGTGATAAGACTGAAACAGAAATAAAACCATTATATTGTTCAGTAGAAAACACTATTTTGTTGTTATAAGTAAGAATAGCTGTGGCAGTATCATCCATTATTATTTGCATTACTTGGACGAGAGTAAGTTTTGATTATGCAACTGAGGGATATGTATATTATTATTATTATTATCGTTTATTTGTGAAGCACCAACATATTCCGCAGCGCGGTACAATGGGGCACAGAGTTATGTGTATTACAAACACAGTTACATACAAAGGAGGATGGCATGCACAAACTGATACAAAGAGGTAGTGAGGGCCTTACAAGCTAGAGGGAATGAGGGACAATGTTGAAACAAGATGGTAAGGTGGCTGCTCATTGTAGGATAAGTTGTGGCTCAGGTTAGAATATAACCCAGGCTGGCAGCTAAAGCCATTAGAGTATGTGTGTGTGGGGGGGGGGGGGTGTGGATATTTGTCCAGACACATAGCTGGCTCCAATGGAGTTGGAGGAGGAGGGTAGTAGGATGTTAGAGGTATGGCTAGTAGGCTTCCTTGAAAGGGTGAGTTTTCAGGGAGTTTTTAAACATCGCAAAGCTGGAGGAAGAGTCTGATAATGCGTGGTAGGTAATTCCAGAGAGAGGGGGCAGCACAGAAGAAGTCTTGCAGGTGGGAGTGAAAGGAGGTAATAGGTGGGAGAAAAGGCGGAGTATATCATGAGCAGAATTTAGGGGGCGTTTTGGTATGTATTTGTAGATGAGGGCTGAGATGTAAGTGGGGGTGGGGGGGGTGACAGTGTTGTTGAGACCTGCAAGTCATTACTAGTGTTTTAAATTTAAATCTAGAGGCTATGATAAGCCAGTCTAGAGATCTACGTAGTACAGCGGTGATTGAGGTAGAGGAGTCTAGCAGAAGCATTTTGGATGGATTGGAGTTGGGAAAGGTGGACACAGGGAATGGCAAAAAAGAGAAGGTTGCAGTAATCATGACAGGACATGAGTGAGTGGATTTGCATTTTAGTTGCATCATGAGTGAGAAAAGGGCGAAACTTGGCGATAATTGAGAGGTGGAGATGGCAGGACTTCGTGAGGGACTGAATGTAAGGAGTGAAGGAGAGATCAGAGTCAAAGATGTCCCCAAGACAGCGGGCTTGAGGAGATTGTGGTGTTATTGACAGTGAGGGAGAGTGTTGATGTAGTGGTGTCAGGGAAAGGGGGAAAGTATATGAATTCTGTTTTGGACATGTTAAGCCTCAGGTAGCGTTGAGACATCCAGGTCGAGATTGCAGAGAGAGAGTTGGAGAGACGGGACAGGAGAGCGGGAGAGGTCTGGGGAGTAGAGATAGATTTGAGTGTCATCGGCATTAAGATGATACTGAAAGCCAAATGATTGTATTTGTACACTAAGAGAGAAGGTGTAGAGTGAGAAGAGCAGAGGGCCAAGGACAGGGCCCCAATAGAAAGATGGAGTGAACAGGAAGAGACACCAGAGAAAGAAACACCGAAAGAGCGGTTGGAAATGTGGGATGTGAGCCAGGAGACGGTTGCGTTAGGGAGACCAATGGAGTGGAGAATGTTTGTTTCGGATAAGGTGGCGATCAACAGTGTCGAAGACAGCAGAGAGAATTAGTAGGGAGAAATAACCCTTAGATTTAGCTGTGAGTAGGTCATTGGTCAGTTTTTGTTAAAAAAAAAAAAGTCAAGTTTTACGGTGGAGTGTAGAGGACAGAAACCAGATTGTAAAGAGTCAAACAGGGAGTTGGCAGAGAGAGAGTGAATCAGGCGGTTGTATACAAGTCGCTCAAGTAGCTTTGAGGCAAAGGGAAGAAGAGAGGTAGGGTGGTAGTTAGAGGGAGAGAATGAGTCAAGTGAGGGTTTTTTTGATAATGTGTGCGATGAGTGAATGTTTGAAAGAAGATGGGAATGTGTCAGAGGTGAGAGAGTGGTTAAAAAGGTGAGTTAGGGTGGGTCTTAGTGTGCCAGATAAGGTGCAGAGGAGATGTAAGGGAATATTATCAAGGGGGCAGATGTAGGGTGAGATGATGAGAGGAGCGTGGAGACCCCATCCTCGGTCACAAGGGAAAATGAGCAGAGAGAGGATTTAGGTGTGCGAAGGAAGATAGGTGTTGCATGTGAAGCATTACATGAAGATTTGTATCTGATCGACTTAATCTTACCTGTGAAGTAGATCTCGGCCCGTGAGGGTGGAGGGGGGTGTAAGTGTAGTTGCATGGAGAAGGGAGTTAAAGGTGGCAAATAGGCGCTGAGAGTTGGAGCACAAAGTTTGTATGAGTGAAGAGAAGTAGGTTTACTTGGCAAGGGAGAAGGCAGTGTTGTAGGAGGAGAACATACATTTATAGTGGAGGAAGTCTTCTCTTGAGCAGGATGTATAGATGTTTTGAATACTTATATATTTGCCATCAACTTCATCCTATTTTAAAAAGAATGCGTAACGCTGGGGACTCTTAGTACTCTAATTGAAATGCATTGCAAAATCTTTTGACATTGGGAAGAAATCTTTTGTAGCCATTGCTTGGTGAAATTGAAATTATGTTTTAGGATACAAATTCCCAATCTTTATATATAATCGTATTTAAACATTAAACCATGTCTGTAATAGAGGGTACCAACTGATTTTTTTTAGCATGTGCTGTTTTTCTTCTATTTAGCTTAATGAATATTTTTGTGACAAGTATTGTTGTCTTTTTACATTCAAGATTGCATTAGTGGGACTTTATATGAAGACCATGTAAGTGCACTGGTTCTGCCGTTCACCCTATCTCACAACTGTTTTAAAGAGGTTAATATACCTCTTATACTCTGATGCTTGTCAATTGTTATCAATTAGTGTTGGTAGATAAAGAATCCCTTAATGGCTTAACAGTCTATTTTCAGACAATAAAGAATATAGCCCTCAGTATAACTGCTATTAATACTTTACAGTGCATTTATTACGTTAGAACTCAGACACGTACTCCGTTAATACCATGAATATAAGCATAGATAAAAATGTCATGCTTTGTAATACAGTGAATAATCCTGATTTTATATAGAGCCTTACATTTAAAAGTGGCGTACACTCATAAATGGACTTCCTCAAGATCCCAATGTTCATTTCATTCTGCTAACTTTCATATTTCTTTTGTTTAAATGCTAGGATTCACCTGGCTGCTGAAACATATATCCTGGCCATTTTTTCCCTTTAAAATAAAAATGGTTTGTAAAAGGGTATTTAATTCCATGGTAAATGTGCAATACTTTACTAAATGTGCAATAAATACTAAATGGACTTCATGTTGTCATTTAATGTACATATCTTCAGAAGATTTTTACTAGCTGCAGTATAATTTAGTGTACAAGACATTTTTTTGTTGAAGGCAGAATTTCTTTGTTTTCATGACAAGACCTTGAAACAGCCTGGTATGCCCTTAGTTCTCATGACCACCATGTGATCAGTGTCTTGGCACACACCACACTTCTATTTGCCTCATTCTATCCCATAGTCTCTGTGCTGAAGAATGATATGCCGAGAATCCAGTCATATATAGCAGTGTAACCGCAACTGTAAACTTCCCAGATCATCCGTTTTCTTCTAAAACAGTTCTCAAACTTTTCCTTTTTAGGGACCACTACAATGTTAATAATCTGTATTGCACCCACATATGTACTTAGATCACCAATATATTAGTAAATACATATTCTATATTTCTTCAAATGAATAGATTAACCTTCATACCTGATCTGCTGACAGTGATGGAAAAAGCCATGGGTTGCAAGTAATAGCTGCCTGAAACAAATTTCAGGGCTATCTGGACCACCATTGGAGACCACCCCGGGACCACAGTTTGAAAACCATTATTCTAAAACATAGCCATTTATTTTGAATGTTTGACACAGTTAACATAGTAGATGAGGTTGAAAAAAGACATACGTCCATCAAGTTCAACCTATGCTAAATTTAATTTTCTATGGTTTACTAATGGGTCTAATCTGCAAATAAATTCACATTTTTCAACAATGTCTTGTAATGAGACTTCTTGAGACTTCTTGAGAACAGTGCGGCAACCGAAGACTTTCCCCTTCTAATGTTTTTGATCAGGAGAAAAAAAAAGAGAATGCCCATAACGCGTTTTGAGAACCTACAATAAAATATCATCAAAAGTCACGCCATTCATTTATATTTAAAAGTCTACTCTTGAAAAAGAAACCTATGATGTTTCGAAACCTTGGCACACCATAATTTCATCTATGAAGAACTCTTAAGTTGGTTCCCTTAAAAAGTATCAGAACTTGCAACAAATTAGCATTCTCGAGGACCAATATGGCTTCAAGATCTTTGAACTATAGGCATACCCCGGTTTAAGGACACTCACTTTAAGTACACTCGCGAGTAAGTACATCTCGCTCAATAGGCAAATGGCAGCTCACGCATGCGCCTGTCAGCACGTCCTGAACAGCAATACCGGCTCCCTACCTGTACCGAAGCTGTGCGCAAGCGGGGAGACTATAGAGCCTGTTACACATGCGTTATTTACAT
Source organism: Ascaphus truei (assembly GCF_040206685.1). Taxonomy (NCBI): domain Eukaryota; kingdom Metazoa; phylum Chordata; class Amphibia; order Anura; family Ascaphidae; genus Ascaphus; species Ascaphus truei. The sequence continues at coordinate 440,168,779 of NC_134484.1, read as the reverse complement.
CAGTTATGCACGTACAGGATGATTGCAGTAAAGTACATGCATCGATAAGTGGGGAAAAGGTAGTGCTTCCATTTAAGTACATTTTCGCTTTACATACATGATCCGGTCCCATTGCGTACGTTAATGCGGGGTATGCCTGTACTTATGTTTTAAAGTATCTGTTAATAAATAGGCATGTGAGAATAATTGGGATGATTATGGAAGCTCACTGTTGCTAATATGATACTATGTGATGAGATCTTTCTATGGATGAATGCATTTAAACACAAGTTTAAATAGGGATTTATATACAGTATCCAAGTTAACAATACAGCTAGACAAATTATTTTTCTAATTCTAAATGGTTAGAGTACTTTTCATATGAATACCCAGCATACCATAGTAGCTTATTTACATGATACTGGGTGACCATACTTAAGGAGATTAATGTCTGAATTTGTAGTTCAAAAGTAAAAAAATAAATAAAAAATAATAATATTCACTAAAAATGACATTATTTTTTAAAGAGCACCCTTCTAAAATGTTAAACAGCATACAAAACAATCCCAGTGTGTTTTTAGTCTGATGCCCTGTTCCGATTTACATCCTTCAACCCAATACTAGGAAGTGGAGAGACCAAGTTTTAAGAGATACTGTACAAACAAAAAACACAGGGTGAAAAGATACAGAAATAAAAAGGAGCCCCTATATTGTACAGTAGAAATTGCTGCACCACCATACAGTATGTAAGAATAGCTGTGGCTGACCACAGTTTCAGAACCATTGTTTTAAAATATAGACCTTTATTCTGAATGTTATCAATGCATAGTTGTTTACTATGTTGATGGGAAGAGTAAAGAGCACGTGTCCCTAACGCGTTTCGAGAACCTAATACCTTCTCAAGGGAGAGAGTAGGGGGAGTCCTACTGTTCATTTATATATACAAGTCGACACTTGAAGAAATCTATAGTGTTTTGAAAGCTCTGTACACTATCATTTTATTAAGGAAGAACTCTAATTTTGGTCCACTTAAAGCTATCACAATTTACAACAAATTTATTAAAATTGTTATTAGATTTAAAAAAATCTAAACACTGGGACATTAAATACAAGATAGAAAAGGCTGGTTTTACTTTAGATGAGATCATAATTTTAATGTACCGCTGATGATAAATAGTTTAGCAAGATTTAATAGTGCAACGAATTGTGCTTGAATTGATTTGATTTTAGGATCTACATTTAATCCATAACTGGACTCCTGGGCATTATATATGAGTTAAAGTATCATTGTGCCAAATATATATGGGAAATAGATTCAAGTAGTAGAACCAAAGATAATTAAAATGAGTTCAGAAATATGAATTTCTTTTCAGCCAGATCTAGTCATGTTTGATATAGTGTAAAGCTAATGGTTATCATTTGGAGATGGGGATATATTAGGTAGAATAGTTTTGAGGGAATAGTAATTTACACATTAATTCTACTCGCAATTACAAACCTAACATCTACTGTATTTCTGTGATAGAGATTTTTAAAGTAGATCAAACTACTCTCATTGGAAAATTCTCCATAAAGAAATAAAGATCTTACTTCCTCTATTCCCAGTGCAACATATTCCAAATCAAAAATGTCACTCACTCTCCCTCACCCTCACATTCTCCCCCCCCCTCACACCCTCCCTCACACTATCCTCCCCTCCCTCCCTCACACTATCCTCCCCTCCCTCCCACTATCCTCCCTCACACTATCCTCCCTCCCTCACACTATCCTCCCTCCCTCACACCCCCCCTCACACCCCCCCTCCCTCACACTATCCTCCCCTCCCTCACACTCCCCCCCTCACACCCTCCCTCCCTCACACTATCCTCCCTCCCTCACACTATCCTCCCCTCCCTCCCTCCCTCACACCCTCCCTTCCTCACACTATCCTCCCCTCCCTCCCTCACACCCTCCCGCCCTCACACACTCCCCCCCCTCACACCCTCCCTCCCTCACACTATCCTCCCCTCCCTCCCTCACACCCTCCCTCCCTCACACCCTCCCTCACACTCTCCCCCCCTCACACCCTCCCCCTCACATTCTCCCCCCCCTTACCCTATCCCCCCTTACACCCTCCCCCCTCACACCCTCCCTCTCTTACTCTCCTCCCCCCCTCAGTCTCCTCCCCCCTTACTCTCCCCATCTCTCCTTACTCCCCCCTTACATTCTTTCCCCCTTACACACTCCCCCTCTCTCTTGCCCCCTTACAACATACTCCCCTCTCTCTTGCCCCAACACAGCACACCGCCCTCTCTCTTGCCCCCTTACGACACACACACAGCTTTGGGCAGCACGCCACTCTGCAGCTCCCTCCTGTCAGCCAGAAGTTGAACGCGAATTCCAACGCCGACAGGAGCAGGGAAAGAAAGAATCGCAGTGACCGGGCGGCTGCTGCTGCAGAGCTGCGTTACTGCCGGGTCAGTGCTGCGTGGGGTGCTGGAGAGAGGTCCCAGCTCTTTCCCCCCCTCGCCCCCCCCTCTGGCAGTCGTGGAACCCCGGTTGAAATGCCTGCTCTAAATAATGACATTACATTTGAATCACGAGATTCTGCTTCAATTCCTGGTGTCAGCTCCTTGGGCAAGTCACTTTATACCTCCCGGTGTCTCAGGCACCAAAAACATACTGTAGATTGTAAGCTCATCGCGTAGGGACTGTATATGTTAAAATCCTATGTGCTGCGTACCGTACACAGTACTGTAATTGTGAAGTGCTTTGAGTCCCATTGGGGGAAAAAGCGCTATATGAAATATTTATTATTCTTAAATCATCTGCTGTACCTTTTATAGATGTTGCAGATTTTGAAATGTATATATATATTTTTTTTTTATTTTTCATTATCGAACTAGGGACGAAAGATAGAATGATTCCAGCTCTACAAAAACCGACTATGGCTTTATCAGCTGTTGCTGGGGATAACTTCTGCTGCCTTCAGGAATTCAGGCAGTTTTTAACTAGAGCCAAGGCACCCTTCTCACATTCCCTTATACATTTGTCTGTGTGGAACCCCCAACTCATTTATGCTAAGTACGCCAACATTTAATGGCTGTGGTAGGGTATATGTTTGTTCAAAATATATTAACGGCTTCCTAGATTATACTGTATGTGCCTTTATAACATTGTAGTAGAACGTTTAATAACCTTTTCATTCTGAAATGTAAAACGATTGTGTGTAGAAACATAAAACGACAGCCGTTGCCACATGTTCTCTCTTGGGTAACCCCAGGGTTCCACAGAACACAGATTGAAGCCTACAGAACTAGACCATACTGCAATTTGGTTATCCTCCCTGTGCCGGAGGGAGCTGCTGTTAATACACCCAGTTAATAATACAAGTTGCAGGTCCTCCTAGCTCGGAATGGTTACAAATAAAATCATGGTATCTTATTTTCTTATAAAGAGCCCCATTATTTGGCTAGTTGTAATTATTACACTTTGCATTTCTTGGACTACACGATTCAAAGGTATCCTCTTCATGCATAGATTGAGAATCAACGGTTGTTTTTTTTCTAACTACATTTTAAGCCAATCATGAATGATGTCTTAGAGCAGGGGAGGCCAATTCCAGTCCTCAAGGGCCACCAACAGGTTTTCAGGATCTCTCTGCTTCAGCACTGGTGGCTCAGTCCCAGACTGAGCCACCTGTGCTGAAGCAGGGATATCCCTAATACCTGGCCTGTTGGTTGCCCTTGAGGACTGGAGTTGGCCACCCCTGTCTTAGATTGTTCATTTTGCTCTTTAATAATACAGTATTGCATTCACCATTTTGATCATGAGGATGGCATATCTGATCAGATTAACTCAACCAATTATATTTGTATTACAAATTGCTTAGTTTTATTCCAACATTGAAATGATACCTTTAGTAGCCTACTCAAAGACTAGTAGAGTGTGGTCTCTTAACACTAAGTAGTATATTGATTGATTGGGAATATTTATGGGGTCATAATGGATTTAAATTTTCTTTAATGCATATGTTAGTGATTGTTTACCGTGATAAAGTATGCGCAGGTCTCTGTAAGCAGGGCCTGCAGGAGAAGAATTATCTCATGTCAGTGGTCACTTCTCAGTTAAAAGTTCCATTAGCGGATGATTCCAGCTTTTGGTTTGTGTAGTGATTGCATTTTATTGCCTCTAAATCAGGCTCTTGGACAGGGAATAAATAAACAGTTAAAGTACAGAATGCGGTAATAACATACCAAGCTTTTGCAAAAGCCTTAGTCTTTTTAAGTTGGGTTTTTAAAAAATAAATAAATTTAAAGAATGAATTCTTCTTGGTAATTGAACCTTCTTTGAACTTTCTGCTTTGCTGTGACTTTTTGTGATTTAAAGTTAATATTTATTGGCAGTGAACTCAAGTATTGTTTTTTTTTTCTCTGAAAATGTAATTATATTTGTTTAAACCCTTTATTAATTTTTTTAGGGGATACACTAGCTCAATATAATGAGAAGCTGGGTAATGCACAGTTAATGATGCATTAACTTCCATGCACTTGAATAGAAGTTGGCACACTGCATGCATTCTGGGGCTTAATTACACGTATGTGGTAAAGGGATTACTTTCTCTAAAGAACGTCATGTTTCTGTCTTTTTACAGACTCTGTTACTGTAATGAGGCACGAATGCCTATGTCTAAAAAGGCAAGATACCACAACATACACTTGTAGCCCCCTTTCCCTATGCCTAAGGCTGCGTCCCCGCTAGCGCTGAGTGCACTGAGCGGGCGGCGCTTGTGGCGGTTACTTACATATATAGCTATATCTAAGTCCCTGATCACGCTGCTCATGCACAAGCACACACGCTCATCCGCGCTTGACGCTTAAGACACACGCTCATCCGCGCTCTGCGCTTAAGTAAACAAAAAACTATACTTTCCCGCGCGCTCAACTACCCCGTGTGCGCAAGCGTCCATGCAGGACTCTCCAAGCATGAGCGCGCTCAGCGCCAGCGGGGACTCAGTCTAAAGGAAATACGTGGGCGACTACGCGTGCTGCTGTACCTGTATGCTCACTAGAGGCCTCCGCCTCTGGGAGCCTGGGGTGAGCTCTACCTCTATGCGTGCAGTGACTCCACCTATGAGGGATCCCAGCGTTGGCGGGATAACCCCTCACAGGAACCAATACAACAGTAGTAAGCTATAACACCACACAATGTATATAACTGACCTTTACTGTACACAAAATATAAATATATATTTACACACTACTATGCAACAACAATATAATGCAGTGACACTGAACACTGAGTGGTTCCCCCAAAGTGCTGAGGGTGCCGTGGCACCAATAACCCCTGGTGTCCGTTCCAGCAATCCCACCCAAATGTGAGGTAGCGCTACACCCTGTGATAGGTTGGTGCACGCTGAGTTCCTGCCTGGGTACTCCAGTACCCAGGTGTAGCTTGCAGACGTGTGTGGAAGCAGGTCCCACGCAGCGGGGCCTCCAACAATCCCCTCACACGTTATCCAGGGAGTGGTCCGTGTCCCGAGCTCCAGCCGGAGTGTCTCACACAATGTCCTTGCAACCTGCAGGCTGGTACCAGGCCGCAGATCACCGCGTGGGCGTCTGCCCACCGGTACAGCAGTGCTCTCACTGATGTAAGGGGAAGGGTCCCTATCTGGGGCCTTCCCTACAATACTCAGCTGATGGTGGCTCAGGGCACAGCTGAGGGCCTATGGGGCAAGGTCTGGCCTAATCCAGGAAGCCACTGCTCCCTGGACACTACCTTCCAGCTTGATCATTCCATTCGCTGGATCACACCACGGGATCTCCCTTCCCCCTGCGGATTCTGGGACTCGTAGTCCCGCTGTGTCTATGCGGAGCCAATCTAAGATAGCCGCCTGGACACACTGCATATGCGTGCCCCCACCACTCCAAGATGACCGCCCCCTATCAACTCCCTGATCGCTCGGAACTCCACCGATCAGCCTAGCGCCCGGCAGCTACACCTCACCGGAGGTAAGGATGGGGACTCTGCTCCACACTATTTTCTGAATCACGTTTTTTGTGATTCCCATCATTTACATTTTCTGCTTTGCAAGTTTATGCTGTGCCTCTGTTCAATCATTTCACTGGGACATGGGCTTTATTTGTCATTTGTGTTTTCCTTTTAAAGAAGAAAGGGGAATCATATTGTTTTAGCTGTAAAAATAGACAGAACAAAAGTGAGGCAGAAGGGATACCTTTAATAGCCAGCTAATGGTTAAAGAGTGCAAGCAGTCGTTACCACTCGGGTTCCTTCAGGCAAAAGAGATAATAATTATTATGTTACAAATCAGCAAAATTAGAAGCTTCTCCTGCTTATTTACTAACGTTATTGCTAGATATAGTTAGCAACAGTCGCCTCTCAGTTCTGTTCTGCTTCTCATACATAAGCCTTTTAGTTGTGTTGGGTAGATCTCTAGGTGTTTCCAGGTATCGGGGTCAGTCTCTGGGATCTTTGGTCTATTTACCTTGTGCGCAGCTTAGCCCCGCACTGACAAGTTTAGGAAGCGCTTTATTCCAAAGGTAAACTTGAAGTTACACTTGACAGAACAGGTATGGACTAAGATAATCCTTTTATTTTCCCTCTTAAGGGTTTCCTGTGTTTGAAAGGTGGAAGTCTGCCAATGTAGGTCCGGCACCCAATCCACATAACCATTCTCAATGAATAGTTCATTTTTCAACTGTTCCCATTTCCTTTTATGCTATAATCAGCTTGAGTTTACATCGTGGTGAGATTGGCACTGATAACTATCAGTTAAAGCATGTTGTACACCTGCTACTTTACACAAAGTATTTTGAAAAGCATCCTCATGATCTCCTAATATTGACTTTAACCTCCTCCTTCATGTCTGACAAAAGAGAATTGCAGTAGCATTAAAGTAATAATAATTTGCCTCTTATTTTTTTTCACTACCAAAAAAAGTGACCCTAGAACAGTGGTTTCCAACTTTTTTTTGGTTAAGGCACCCTATAATTATATTGTGAAGTACTGCGGAACCCCAACCCTCTCTAATAGCGCGTCTGAGATGAGATGCATTGTAAGGAACCCCAACCCTCTCTAATAGCGCGTCTGAGATCAGATGCATTGTAAGGAACCCCAACCCTCTCGAATAGTGTGTCTGAGATCAGATGCATTGTAAGGAACCCCAACCCTCTCTAATAGTGTGTCTGAGATCAGATGCATTGTAACTGAGATCAGATGCATTGTAAGGAACCCCAACCCTCTCTAATAGTGTGTCTGAGATCAGATGCATTGTAAGGAACCCCAACCCTCTCTAATAGCGCGTCTGAGATCAGATGCATGGTAAATTCTTCTGTATTAGGTACAATTTTCAAATGACCAGAAAATAACAGGGAACAATTTAGGGATGCCCGGGGAACCCTGGTTGAAAAACATTGTACTTGTCGTGGGGTAAGAGGCAGAGTTTGTATGTTGTCGGTAGCGCACATACTGCATGCAAATGACATGTAGAAATAAATTGCAATCATGCTTTGGTGCTCCAAAAATGCATCAAAATAATATGTTAACGTTAACCTTGGCGTAAAAGATAAATGCAAGTAAATGCAAACTGTTCTTAATGCATTCATATGTATGAACATGGTGTGGACCGTACAAAGAGAGGGAAAACATGAGACAAATGTAAGAACATTAAAGCAGCAATACTGTATCCCCTCCTCCCTTTTTTTTCTTTCTTCTTATGTGTATATGTAAAGCATATGACAATGTATAATCCTACAGTCTTACCTAATCATTTGGTTCTCCTCTTATAAATGTAGAAAGTCCTGATTGTGTGCCTAATAAAATGGCCACCTTTCAGTTTCAATCAATCCTTCAGTCAGTGTAACTCAGCAGCTACAATGCAGTTACTGCTGGGAATATTGGCACCAAATTATCACAAACAGGAAAGTGTTACAAAGAACTTGCGCTGCTTGTGAGGTGGGATAAAACCTGCTGTAGAAATCAAAGGATGCTCAGTATATTAATGTGGTCTGTAACTGTTACACACGCCTATAACTTATTTTATCTTTAGCTCTGCATGCAGTGTCTTCATATTTAATGTATAATCCTGTTTACCTAAGGCCTGGGACATAGTAAGTTTAAGCCCGCTGAGGCAGGCTAAGCCGTGCTGAGCAGATGCACAAAGCCCCTGCATCTGTCATCAGCGCGGCTATAGTTTCCCCCTCCGCATGCGCGCTGATGCGTGCGGAGGCTCAGAAACTTTGCCGAGACAGGCAAGTTTCAAATTTGCCACTCGGGGAAGCGGAGGAGCGGTCACGTGAGCGCTCCCATCCAATGGGAGCGGGGGACTAGGCCCGCCTCCGCTCTGCCTCTGCTCCGCCCCGCCCCCTGAGCGCACTCACTGCCTCGCCTGCAAGGACAGAAAAAAGCTCAATTTTCAGCAGGCGAGGCAGAGCAGGAGCGCGGCTCAGCGCGGCTGAACCCTCTATGTCCCAGGCCTAATGCAGGCCTGCACAACACTCGGCCCGCCTGCACTCACTGTGCGGCCCGTGGCGGCTTTCTGCTCTCCCCCTCCCGAGTCCGCTCTCCCGCGCCCCATCCCCCACGAGCCCGCACCCCCCACATTGAGGCACTTCCTGCCTGCTGCTTGCTAGAGCGTGCGTGCAATCCTGCCTGCTCTGCCGCCGCCTCCTCCACCGCAAGGTAGGGAAGGGGGGGGGGGCGAGATGATGTGATTTGAAGTGCCGGGGGGGAGGGTGATTTGAAGTGCAGAGGAGGGGGGCGATTATTTGAAGTGCAGAGGAGGGGGGCGATTTGAAGTGCAGAGGTGGGGCGATTTGAAGTGCAGAGGAGGGGTTCGATTTGAGGTGCAGGGGAGGGTCATTTGAGGTGCAGGGGAGGGTGATTGGAGGTCCGGGTGGTGATTGGAGGTCCGGGGTGGTGATTGGAGGTGCAGGGGGGGGTCATTGGAGGTGCATGGGGGGTCATTGGAGGTTCAGGGGGGGTGATTGGAGGTGCAGGGGGGGGGTGATTGGAGGTGCAGGGGAGGGTGATTGGAGGTGCAGGGAAGGGTGATTGGAGGTGCAGGGAAGGGTGATTGGAGGTGCAGGGGAGGGTGATTGGAGGTGCCAGGGAGTGTGATTGGAGGTGCCGGGGAGGGTCATTGGAGGTGCAGGGGAGGGTGATTGGAGGTCCGGGTGGTGATTGGAGGTCCGGGGTGGTGATTGGAGGTGCAGGGGGGGGTCATTGGAGGTGCATGGGGGGTCATTGGAGGTTCAGGGGGGGTGATTGGAGGTGCAGGGGGGGGGTGATTGGAGGTGCAGGGGAGGGTGATTGGAGGTGCAGGGAAGGGTGATTGGAGGTGCAGGGAAGGGTGATTGGAGGTGCAGGGGAGGGTGATTGGAGGTGCCAGGGAGTGTGATTGGAGGTGCCGGGGAGGGTCATTGGAGGTGCCGGGGAGGGTCATTGGAGGTGCCGGGGAGGGTCATTGGAGGTGCCGGGGAGGGTCATTGGAGGTGCAGGGGAGGGTCATTGGAGGTGCAGGGGAGGGTCATTGGAGGTGCAGGGGAGGGTCATTGGAGGTGTAGGGGGGAGAGTGATGTGAGGTGCAGGGGGGGAGAGTGATGTGAGGTGCATGGGGGGAGAGTGATGTGAGGTGCATGGGGGGAGAATGATGTGAGGTGCAGGGGGAGAGGGCTGTGAGGTGCAGGGGGGTGGGGTGTGTGGTGTGCAGGGAGTTATTGTGTGTTTGATGTTGAGGGGGAGTATTATGTGTGTGGATGAGGGGGAGAGATGGGGGTATGAGATAGATGGGGAGTATCGCAAAGGTTGATAGTGACTGGTTCTGGGGGAGATATATGAGGATGATGATGATGATGATGATGATGATGAGAGGTGGTGGAGGAGAGATGATGATGATTTTACCCGTGCGGCCCAAATTTTTTTTCCTTGGAGCAGTTCGGCCCTTCTCGCTTTACGAGTTGTGCAGGCCTGACCTAATGTAATGCAATGTCTTTATATATAATGTATAACCCTGTTCACCTAAAGCAGGGGGGCGCAAACTTTTTTCCCTGCGCCCCCCTGCCGACGGTCCCCTCAGTCCCGCGCCCCCACTTACCTCCGCTCCAGCATCATGACGTCACGTTGACATAGCAACGTGACGTCACATGACCTCATGGTGTCATTTGATGCCGCGTTGCCGTGGCGACGCTGAAAGGAAGCCTCCAGAGCCAAGGTAAGTAAAGGTTTACAGTGGCCCTGCAGCTCCCCTGGCACTTAATTTAAGTGCCTTCTGGAAGCGTGCGGGGCATCTGTAAACCCCGCGCCCCCCCGCAGGCAGTCTCGCGACCCCCAGCCCCCAGTTTGCGCACCGCTGACCTAATGTACCCATGTATCTGTCATCATAACTCTATGCCCAGGACATACTTGAAAATGAGAGGCAACGCTTAATGTATTACTTCCTGGTAAAACATTTGATAAATATTAAAACTAATTAAAATGGCATTAAGAGTTGAATTAAAAAAAAAAAAAAAAGGCAGTATCTAATACTACAAATACATACCAGCATATGCCCATAATGATTTAAGGGAGAAATTGATTGATTTATTTTTCAGATCGTTTTCAAACAAACAATTCCCCTGAGGTGCTCCCCCTTTTTTTGGGTTTGTTAAAATTAATATATTTCACTTAAAGAAATAAGAATATTATGAATATGTATTACAGAAATACCATTACTCAAATGTAGAAAATGCCAAGTGTCCTCAATAAGCTTGTTTCGGGAATAGGGGTACAATTATATACAGGATGGAATGTATTTAATAAAGTATCATAACATGTGTTCATACGAAACGAATAATCGAATATGATACATATTTGTGTTTCAGTCCTATGCTCAGAACAAAATGTTTTTATAAATTAGGTCCCACATCTAAATGATTCGGATATGCCGTTATTTTTAAGGTGGTTAATCAATACGGAAAGATGTATTTTACTGCAGGGGTGGCCATCTCCAGTCCTCAAAGGCCACAAACAGGTCAAGTTTTCAGGATATCCCTGCTTCAGCACAGGTGTTGCTGTTTTTGACTGAGCCACTGATTGAGCGACCTGTGCTAAAGCAGGGATATCCTGAAAATTGGACCCGTTGGTGGTCCTTGAGGACTGGAGTTGGTCTCCCCTGTTCTAGTAATGTTTTATGCTGAGGTATGTTTTTGTTTTTATTATTATATGCCGCACCAATGTATACAGCGCTCTACAAAAGCGACAATTACAGGGAATTCTAACACACAAGTGCAGCAAACAAATGCAGGCAATAGGAAAGTAAATCCTAGCCCCGAGGAGCGTGCAATCTATGTGCTTGTGGAAATCTGCGCATGTTTAACATGTGATATTCATGTAGGCAAATATGTATAAATGTTTACATGTTATCAATCTAATCAACAAAGTTGGTAAACAAAAAAAAGGGGGTAACACCGTTTTTATATAGTTTTTAGATGAAGATATAAATGTTCACTTTGGAACTACCTAAAGATTGATCGTGATGCATTTGAAAAGCATTATATTTTTTTTTTATTGATTCTTAATGCAGTAAATTACTAAAGTTATTTGGCAGCAGGCAGAAATGGCCTGTGCTGTTGTCCGCATTTATTCTCCTGATAGTAACACAATTTGCATTAATCACATTCCTAGCGCACTCACTTATATTAAAAGGCTTCTACCATAATTAATCCCTTTTATTTCAAATCATTTTGGCACAATTTCTGGCAATGAACCCTCATAAAAGACAGACACTTGAAAAATAACATACACGTTTCTTCAATATACCTATTGCTATTTTTTTTTCGGGACACTGAGTTATTGATGGACTTGTAGGGGCATATGATGCAAGTGTCCAAGGATTAAGACCAATATGACAAATGCTAAGTGGATTATTTTGCATAAAAAATAGACAGTTTCTAAAGTTGTATAATTAACCTGTGTTTAGAAAATACCTTGATTTATGTCCAAGTTGATATTTCTGTTGCATACATTATGGAAATTTAATTTATAATCCATTTAGCTGATGTGGTCATGCTTTTTAGCACCATCATTTATTAGGGTTTCAATGCTTAATGCCTTAAAGGTTTGAACCTGCCTTTTGGGAAGAAAAAATATTTTCCACATTTACATTCCATGAGTCATAAAGGGAATTTATAATTTCAAATCAGGTAGCTTTGATATGTATAGTGAATGACAATGGGCGTTTTGTTCCGAGCTAAAGGATAGCAAACAGTGACCTTACACTGGATATATGCTGAAAAGTAATTATTTACACCTCTGGTTTGCTTTTAAAGCCAACTGCACAAACACGAAGTTTAAAATCCACACCTTGAATAAATTGTGCTTTCATATATAGAGAGAGCTCCCTTTACTTTGAAGCCATTATTCTTGCAATCCTAATGCCATTGAACTGTAAAATAAAACTGCCAATTAAAAAGGCAACTCGGTCAGAAAAAAGGTCGGCTCCTCGCAAGGATATTTTGTGAAAACAATTTACATTCTAAAGTTTGAAAACGCATGTTTTAATTACCCAAATTCTCACATTAAACCCCAAAATGGAGACATACATTGGGTTTACTGCCATTATTTCTTGCACGTTGGAGAGATACAGTAATATTAAGCTGTGAGTCTTAAGAAGAAACCCCATTTCCGAATGATTACATTATGCGGGAGCAATGACTTTGTCAAATGAAGCCTTAGTTCTGAGAGGTTTGCTGATTAAAAAAAAAAAGAATCTGTTCCACCTTTTTTCACACATTAAGTCTGTCGCCATTTTCACTGTGGGTGTAATAATCATTTTTGGACAAAATTGCTCCAAAAGTGGATATCTTGTATGACAAGTTGTTTCGTTTTTTTTTTTTTTTCTAAAAATCAATCGCCATAACAAAACGTGTTATACAAAATATGTTCTGTTATCTTGTAGATGTAGTTACAGTTTAGATGTAGGATGTGCCACCCTTAAAAGAGGCCACCGTGAGTTCTTCACAGGTCAGGGGTGGCCAACTCCAATCTTCTAGGGCAGGAGTGCACAGACTTTTTGCTCTGCATCCCCCCCTGCCTGCGCTCCCCCACAGCTCACCCCCCACCCCCCTTACCTTGTCTCAGTGTCAAAAAACGCCATCGGGTCATGTGATGTGTTGCCCGAAGCCGTCCGAGTCAAGGTAAGGGAAGTTACAGAGGCCTCGCGCGGTCCCTCTGCATTTAATTGTAAATGCTTTGGGGCAGAGCATGGGGCCTCTGTAAGCACCGCTCCCCTCCCCCAGAAAAATCTCGTGCACCATGATCTAGAGCCAGGTCAGGTTTTTAAGATATCCCTGCTTCACTACAGGTGGCTCAATCCGTGGCTCAGCCTAAAACTGAGCCACTGATCGAGCCAGCTTTGCTGAAACAGGGATATCCTGAAAACCTGACCTGTTGATGGCTCTAGAAGACTGGAGTTGGCCACCCCTGTCAGAGATGAACGTGTATTGTGCAGAACCCAGTCGCGTAGCGAGACATTGCTGGGCTCCCGGGCAATTTTTTTTATTGTGTTGAACGCCGATCGCGTATGCACAGTCGGCAGATTGGTCACTCTAGAGAGCGGGCTATAGCTACGCCCCTGGCAGAACCCCCCGTTCTATGCACTATCATTTAACAAGAGCATTGCATCTATGAAGAACTCGCATTTTAAAAGAGCAACACATACAGTGATTTAATTTAGAGATATGTAGTATGTGAGGCCATTTTGTAGAAAGAGAATATATAGTATTTAGGACACGAGAGTGAGGAAATGCAACGTGTAAGTTGGGGAGCAGCAGAGAAATGGTGAATATGAGGAGCAGGACAGGGTGGAGATAAATGCAAAGACCAGGATTGGGGCTTCTGGATATAAGGTTATGCCCAATGATGGGGGAAAGAGAAGTAATGAGCCTGACTCTATTTGATACTATATGAAGTAACACTGTAATTAACCACCAGAAGTGTCAGTCATTAATATACAGTATGGAATCCTTTATAGGTGTGGTGGGGGGGGGAAGAGGGTTTTAGGAGTGAGTAGAGTATGTCGGCACTCAGTAAAGCGCATACAGTATGGATGTCATTTACATTTGACAGATGTATTTTTATAGCATTGTACTTGCAATGGTTATCAATAGGCATGTAGAGAACAGGGATTCTGGGTGATACAGCTTCATGTATGGTTTCCATGGGGAAACTTGGAATAAACGATGGGGTCATTTGAAGTTTGGAGACCTTGGTTATTGAATGAGGCTCAGATTGCAGTGTAAGCAAATTTAAGCAGTGCAATCGTTAAATGGCCCACCTTGTATTGAATGTGCAAAGTAATCCATGATAAAGAAGTGTGACAACTGTTTTATCTCTCACTAACAAGATAATCCGATCAGATTAAACTTGTAAACAAACATATGGCTACAAGTTATTTCCGTCATTGTTGGCTTTACTTCATCACTCTTAACTTTACAATGCAGGCTAGATGTGAGAAGTTTTGACTCGTAAAACATGTTATCTTATTACTTCTAAAAGCTGGTCTACAATTTAAAAATAGAAATATTTGAATACGCTAATAGTACTGTATAATAAAACGAGACTAATATGTTACTGAAGGCTTTTATGATTGAAGCCTGCAAAAAAAAATACAGACTAGTACAGTAATATCGCTTTAAAACAAGGATCTCAAACTCAGTCCTCAAAGACCACTACAGTCCAGCTTTTATGGATATCCCTTCTTCAGCACAGGTGGTGCAGTCCTCAACTGAGCAACTGATGGAGCCACCTGTGCTGAAGCAGGGATATCCATAAAAGCTGGCCTGTTGTGGCCCTTGAGGACAGGGTTTGAGACCCCTGCAGGTAAAACGAAGCGAAGACTGACCATGATGTCTTTAAATATAATGTATAAGGCTGCGGACATGGTGACTTCTCCCGTGTGGAGGCGCGTGGGGACTGAGGGAAAGCGGATGCTTTCCCTGGCCATACTAAACGAGCGGTGGGGGGCATTCCCGGGGGTGTTCCTAGTGACGTCACGGAGCTGGTTCGCCCTCATTGAACCGCTCACGTGACCTGTTTGTCGCATTGAGAAATCAGTTTAACTGATTTCTCGTGCAACGCGCGCCGCACGGACGCAAACACTGCCTTAAGGCAGTCTGTTCGCTCGGCGCACGGCCTGCTGTACCATGTCCGAGGCCTGACCCTGTTCATTTAGTGTAACCTTGTATTGTTGTCATTACTCTGTGCCAGGACATACTTGAAAACAAAAAGTAACTCGCAATGTATTACTTCCTAGTAAAACATTTTATAAATAAATGATGTGGATCACTGGCTGCCTTTAGGACCTTACTTTTCTTTTTTTTTTACTTGATTACGTTCACATATTTGCAAACCCTATAAGTGGGCATTCCCATTTTATCAGCTATATAAATGTACCTGGATTTTACTCAAGCACTATGCTATGTGTTGGTGCCCTGCTCTAGACTAACCTGAAGTACTCCCCATAGAAAACAACTGATGATTTTTGAGTGTGTGGTGTTGTGAGGTTCATGCTGCCATCATTCTTACACTGCTATTGTAAGTGTACACATGTAGTTGTATTTAATTCCATTATGAACCAGTTGTATAGGAATTTGAATGAACGTCACTGATGATAAACCGTTGGGTGCCACAGCCATTAGATCACTTAAATAGGTCATCTTTATGGGGGGAAAGGTGAAGAAACCTTGTCCTAAAAGAAAAGTTAGAGTACCCTTGTTGAATGCAAAGGACAAACATAATAAAATCCTAACAATTGTTTTGTTAACAATGGGAATAATGCTATATGTTTCTTTCCCGGCTGCAGGCTTTGTATGAAAACATGCTGGTTGAACTTCCTTTTGCTAGTTTCTTCCTGTCGAAGTTGTTGGGCACAAGTGCTGATGTTGACATTCACCACCTGGCATCCTTGGATCCCGAAATGTACAGAAATCTGCTTTTCCTAAAGAGCTACGAAGAAGATGTGGAAGAGCTCGGGTTAAACTTTACTGTGGTAAATAACGACCTCGGGGAAGCACAGGTAAAAAAAAAAGCCACGTTTTCTTTCTCCCAGGATAACTGGTCAATCATTAATTCCTGTCTCGCCTTCGTGTGATTTAGGAAGCAAGATAAGGCAAATGTGTGACAGGGGTATTTGTGCTGTTCAGCGTTGAAGGCGCAATGTTATTGATTGTATTAGTTGTATACATTTGAAATGAAATGAAAAAGTAAACCTGTAGTTATCAAAAGCACACAAAAGTACCTGTCAATTCTGCATGCCAATCGTCATACACTCAGTCTGCCGGTGTACACATTTCTAGGTGACAAATGTATGAAGTTAGCCTCTGTGTGTGTCTGATCTGCTATTTTCAGTTTGTTTAGACTTTTGAGTCTATGAATTGTCTGAATTTCGGTGTTGACCGAGCATTAAATAAATCATATTTTCTGCCTGGATGACCTAAGCCTTCCAATAATTAGAGAGAAGAAATACCGTAAAGATTAAGCATTAACTTAGAATTGCCTTTGGCATTAAATAGCCCCTTTGTATTCAATTTGTATTTAGCCAGGTAATAATAAAGCAATAATTCCGGATGTCAACGGCATTAACAGACCGTTAAAACTTTTACTGAGGCGATGAGAGAAATCCTAATGGATGAGTCGTTAATTGGTAATTGTTCTCTGGCCAGAATAGATTATGGCTATTTGTATGAAATCCTCTGGTTTCCCTCTTACGTATTTTGACAGCCACTGCAAAAAAGTTAACCCCTCTGCGTTCAATACAAAGGGGTAAAAAAAAAAGACATTATATTAGATCTATATATAAACATCTATAAATATCTCTGTTCTGGTACCTTTTTTAAAGGTCAACACGAAAATCCATATGATTGTGAAATGATTAGGAGTGGTGCTGGGATAATAACGGACAGTGGACTCCATGCTTTTCCGACACATTTCCTTATATAAACCTAAATTATTTATTCAAGTTTCAATATAAAGGAGATTTTCTAGGCTTAGGAGTCCTGTCCTGTGGCATTTTTTTTCTACAAAGCAATAGGCCGCCTTCAGATTAAAGCCGGGGCCTTGCTTGCCTTTATTTAGTTGGCGATTCTGGGCGCATACATCCGGGTTTGACCCATTGCCGACTCTGTCATGTCATCAATTGGGCGGAGATGATGCGGCTATCCAGAGGATGACAGACAGACACGGTGGGGGATGGTGGGGGTATATCCCTTTTTTCCCTGCGCTGACCACTATTTAAAGAGATTTCAGAGGTTACTGGACTTCAGGTGGCATCTGGCGAAGGGGCTTGTTCCCCAAAACATTGTCTTTGCCTCAATCCCAATGCTGCTTCTGTCATGTGTTGCATATTTTTTCCCTTATATCCAATTTGTATTTTTCTTTTAAGCATTTGATGTGTAATAACATGATATAGATTTTAATTTTTGATAGGATTTTCCATTTAAAAAATATATTATTTGTGTCCAGTTTCTTCAATTCCTAGTTTATTTAGAGCGGCAGTTCTTTCTACACTGCCTCCTCCCAACCATTTTCACAACAAATTTTTATTTTTTATATGGTATCTGACCCAGGGGGTCTCCAGGACTGAACGGCACTGTTTTTTTTGTTTTTTTTTACCTTCAGAAACCCCACTTTGCAACATGTTTATATGGAGTTGCAGGTAATCTTCATGTAAAATCAAAGATGGGCACTAGAGTTGTCCATGTTAAATCCAAAACGTCATCCCCCAATTAAATTGCGGCTTCCTATTGACCGGTGGGACTGAGATCAATTTGGTGACCATTGCTGTTTCCGAAAAGGAAGCTGATTACTGGCAACTAAAAACATAAATATTTGGAAACCTGGGTGCCCTGGAGCGAAGAATACAAGCTTCAGCTCCAAAGCCACAGACACCCTCCCTCGGTTTAGAAACTGAAAAAAAAAGTATGTGGCTTGCTGCTTAACAAGTGTCACCACAGTTTGCAATATACATATGAATTGCAAAAAAAGTAAAATGCTGTCATGTACAGTAACACACAATCTACCACTTTACACCTGTCTCATATTTTAAATTGGTAAAGAACTTTGCAGATTTAGGCCCAAATGCCTAACTGCACAATAACTAATATCACCAAATCTATGCTATAGTACTTAAGTCTTTTGTTATGGGCTATTCCATTTGAGTACAGAACACCGCATCAGTTCCACGGTGGCAGCACTCTGGGTAAGGAGCTGGATAAACTGTCAATGATAAATGTGGCAAGGATTAAAGGGAACACGTGGATCATAAATAAAAACAAGGGCAGATTAATTGTAGGTTGTGTTACCCTTTAGCACAACAACATTAAAGTTCTTCATAGGAAAAATGATTGTGTACAGCGCTTCCTAAATCTCACATGCTGCTTCTTCAAGTGTTACTGTCAACTTGAAGAAGAATCCGGTCAGGAGAAAGCTGTATACAACGCAAAATGTGAGTTGGGTGGACTGTTAGTAATGCAGCAGTTCTATTTCAACACTGTAGGCATTTAATACTGGTGAGACTGCTAACCATGCTACTTTGTTTCCATCTTTCACACATTCATATAACACCTGGGCAGGGGTGTAGATTTAGCCCTGGCAAAGCCCGGGGGCCCACTCTCTACCCCCACCCCCTGTCGTTGGCCCGTCTGTCTTTCTTCAGATAGAAATGTTCTTCAAAAGTTCAGGGGAGCGCCAGTGTTCACATCAACGTCATGAAAGAAACAATAGAAGCGACATAGTGTAGTACAATTCCTGAAGAAGTCGTACCGACGAAACGCGTTGAATCAGTGTTTAGTGCTCATTCGTGACACGAAGTCCTGGCAGCCGGAGATCCCTCTAGACAGCCCTTCCGCCCTCAACTTCACTCAGCCGGAGGTGACGTAGACGAGAGCCGAAACGCGGAAGTGAGCTTCATAGCGTGTGTACCGGTTAATACGCATAGAGGAAAGTCGGGATTTCGTACCACAAATTGCTATTGTGTATCAAATGTGAGTGCACATCCATATGTTTTTATTGTTCTACTTTTTAATACAATTTGAGATATACTGCGCAATTAGTATTTTCCATTATTTTCCTGGGTACACTAACCACGGATGGGAAGAAGTCATTAACAAAGGGGTTTTCATATGCGGAGTTCCTGATCTATTGCTCTATTCAGAGAGAGAAAAGTGTCTCTGTACTGCTTTATTGAAAAGGAGAAAAGTGTGAGTGGAACTATTTTTCACTTAAAAAACAATTAATCTGGTTGAAATTGTACTACACTATGTCGCTTCTATTGTTTCTTTCATGACGTTGATGTGAACACTGGCGCTCCCCTGAACGTTTGATGAACATTTGGATCCAAGAGACTAGAGAACAGTCTGTTAAAGGGTTTTCTGAGCAGCTTTTCAATTAGAACTATACACTGGGTGGTGTAAAGGATTTTTATTGTAGACTTAAAAGTCATCATATATATTCACTAATTGATCACAGTTCACTTTAATATTTTCAAGTCACTTTATTATAGTTTTATTTAAGTTTTTTTCACTATTTGGACACTATGCACTAAGTAAGCGCCGACACAATCATTTCTTTCTCTTCAGATAGAGACAGGCGGGGGTAGACGGTATGCGGCGGCGGGTCTCCGGCGCTAAACAGAAGCCGGTAGAGGAATCGGCACTTGTTACACATGCAGAGCAGGACAGCAGGGGAGGAGCGCGGTCTGACCCGGAAGTCTTTCTTACTTCCGGTGTCTGCTGCTAGAGCGCGCTCCTCACCTCGTGCCGTCCTGTTCTGCCTGTATAACAAGTGCTGACTCCTCTACCGGTGTCTGTTTAACGCTGGGGGCTCGCCGCCGCATACCGTCTCCCCCCGCCTGTCTCAATTACAGGTAAGCATGGAGGAGGAGGGCTAACGGTGATGAGGGGGAGATCTCATGGTGATCAGGGAGAGAGCTGATGATGATGATGATGATGATGATGATGATGATGATGGAGATCTGATGGTGATGATGAGGGGGAGATCTGATGGTGATTATGAGGGGGAGAGCTGATGGTGATTATGAGGGGGAGATCTGATGGTGAGGGGTGAAATCTGATGGTGATGATGAGGGGGAGATCTCATGTTGATGAGGGGAGAGCTGATGGTGATGATGAGGGGGAGATCTTATGGTGATGAGGGGAGAGCTGATGGTGATGATGAGGGGGAGATCTCATGGTGATGAGGGGAGAGCTGATGGTGATGATGAGATCTAATGGTGATGATGAGGGGGAGATCTGATGGTGATGATGAGATCTGATGGTGAGGGGTGAAATCTGATGGTGATGATGAGGGGGAGATCTCATGGTGATGAGGGGAGAGCTGATGGTGATGATGAGGGGGAGATCTCATGGTGAGGAGGGGAGAGCTGATGGTGATGATGAGGGGGAGATCTAATGGTGATGATGAGGGGGAAATCTGATGGTGATGATGAGATCTAATGGTGATGATGAGGGGGAGATCTGATGGTGATGATGAGATCTGATGGTGAGGGGTGAAATCTGATGGTGATGATGAGGGGGAGATCTGATGGTGATGATGAGGGGGAGATCTGATGGTGAGGGGTGAGATCTGATGGTGAGATTAGGAGGGGGAGAGATTATTATGGAGAGGGATGATGAGAGAGAGAGGATCAGGGAGAGGGAGAAAAATATTGCAGTCAGTATTAATATTAATGGGTCCTGAAAACATTTTTGCCCGGGGGCCCATGCATGTCTAGCTACACCCCTGCATCTGGGGCCTGTTTTTGGCACAAAAATGGATCCATGTGCATGTTTATTCAGGAGATGTATGTAATATGTATTAATATATTACCATGTGTGTCTATGCAATATGTTGGCTGCTTATTGGAAAGCTGTTGTTTAATTAATACTGTCATATTTATAAACTTTTGGAATAAAAATTGAGTTGCCTGGTATAATTTCCTGGAGCCCCACCAATTAGGTTTGTATGTATGTATGTATGTATGTATGTATGTATGTATGTCTTTATTTGTATAGCGCCATAAAATGTACATAGCGCTTCACAGTAGTAATACATGTCATATAAATAACAAATATAAATAACACATCATGGGAATAAGTGCTTCAGACATACTGTAAAAGTAACATTAAGGAAGGAGTCCCTGCTCCGAGGAGCTTACAATCTAATTGGTAGGTAGGGAGAACGTACAGAGACAGTAGGAGGGAATACTAGTAAGTGCGTCTGCAGGAGGCCAAGCTTTGTGTCATGTGTCCATGATTATCCAGTGCTACTCATATGCTTCTTTAAGCAGATGTGTCTTAAGGTGGGTCTTAAAGGTGGATAGCGAGGGGGCTAGTCGGGTATTGAGGGGAAGAGCATTCCAGAGGTGTGGGGCAGAAAGTGAGAAAGGTTTAAGGCGGGAGAGAGCTTTAGATACAAAGGGGGTAGAAAGAAGACATCCTTGAGAAGAACGCGAGAGTCGTGATGGTGCATAGCGAGAAATTAGGGCTGAGATGTTATGAGGGGCAGAAGAATGTAAAGCTTTAAAAGTGAGCAGTAGAATTGAGTGTGAGATACGCGATTTAATCGGAAGCCAGGAGAGGGATTTCAGCAGGGGAGACGCTGAGACAGATTTAGGAAAGAGTAGAGTGATTCTGGCAGCAGTGTTTAGGATAGATTGTAGGGGAGACAGGTGAGAGGTAGGAAGGCCGGACAGCAGGAGGTTGCAGTAATCGAGACGTGAGAGAATGAGGGCCTGAGTCAGAGTTTTAGCAGTTGAGTAACAGAGGAAAGGGCGTATCTTTGTGATATTGCGGAGGAAAAAGCGACAAGTTTTAGAAACGTTTTGAATATGAGAGGAGAATGAGAGAGGTTTGGCTATAGCCTGAAAAATGTTTACACTGTAAAATTATTGCCTCTACTGTAATTCTTGCCTAGCTATAACCTAGGAATCCAGCACTCCCTGACCTATTGCATTACATGGCCCTCCAGTCAGTGAGCCCAATAGCCACCTGCCACCCTCTATATAGCGCGAGTCTCTACTCTGCTAAATTAATGTGGCTGTCCTGTGTGCAAATAAATAAATATGAATGAGATAACCCTCCTTAGAAAGATTTAGCTTCTCTAAAGTGAAGCGTGTTTCTCATGCATTACCAGTTCTTCTGTAATTCAAACCTCATCTTATCCTTCCTCTTTATCAGTTGGGCTAATGATTGAGGCATAATTAATTCACACACAAGGCCTATAATATACAAGAGTTTTTAACCGGTCACAAAGGAGATTAGATGCGCATTGTAAACTGCCTGGAGCCATTGATAATGATGGAAACATTAACAGCATTAAAGAAAGTATTATTTTTTTTTAAAGGTGTCAGTCATAGATTATTCCTGTTAAATATATCACTGACATTAGTTTACATCTGGGAGCGACTGTTGGCTTAAATTAAATATATAGGATTTGCAATACACTGCACAGCATAACCATGTTTCATAGAGAAAAACTACTGTTGACTGTCTGATGGCACCATCTAGTGTCCGCCAGTAAACATACAGTTCAAAAGACATTGTGCCAGATGCCAAACGTCACACGTTCATGTGTGTGGGCATTATAGGGGCAGTTGTAGATAGAACCATATATTGGATTTGCTGTAAATGGAAAGCACCCCTCATGCTCGTTTCTTCACGCATTGCCTGATGTGCAATAGTAATCGCATAGCTTGTACCATGCAGCTTGTGTCTAACTCGGGTGGGCAACTCCAGTCCTCAAGGGCCACCTTCTGATTGAGCCACCTGTGCTGGAGCATGGATAGCCTGAAAACCTGACTACTTGGTGGCCCGTGGCGGATTGGAGTTGGCCACCCAGGGTCTTAAAAAAATAATGGCAAATACATTTCAGCAATTTAGCAGCAATAATGGCGACAAAGATGAAACCCATTTTAGAAGACCACAACGGCAGCCTTTAATATGAGTAATTGTAAAGAATGATTAATCAGCATTTTTCCATATTAGAAAACGACGGAAGTATTTCATAATAAAGCACGTGATAAGAGTTTAAAAAAGGAAAGAAAAGGCAACTTCTTTCTCCTCCGCGCCCCCACCTTCCCCCCTGTTTGTATGGGCTATGAGATGGTACTGCATGGTGGGGCTCTTTGCAAAAGACCGCACACCCATAAACGCTGAGCGCATCGTAGGTTTCTCACAGAAATATTCATGCACCATCTTGTTGTGAAATTTAAATGCTTTTTAAATTTTGAAAGAACAAGGTAATACATGGGAGAAGGAGCGGCTCAGTGAGTAAAGACACTGACTGACACTGAGATTGCTGCAGGGGAGCCTGGTTCAATTCCTGGTGTCGGCTCCATGTGACCGTGGGCAAGTCACTTTATCTCCCTGTACCTCAGGCACCAAAAACAGATTGTAAGCTCCACGGGGCAGGGACCTGTGCCTGCAAAATGTCTCTGTAAAGCGCTACGTAAAACTAGCAGTGCTATACGAAAACATGCTATTATTATTATTATTATTACATCAAAAATGCACCGTTTCAGGCATAGAGATGGCCTTTCTTCTTTGCAAGGTCCCTTAATGCTAACCACTTTCTGTGCAAAGACGGGGATTATCGGAGCTGCGCAGATGTCTTCCGAAGTGATCATTTTTCCGCAATGTTTTCTTACATTTTGAGTTTTCGTTGCATTTTTTATTTTATTTTTTGGCAAAAGTTTAAACTGGGTGAAATGTTGCCAATTTTCAGAATTTGTCTCAAAACATTGGCACAAATGGCAGTATAGATACAGGATCATGTGACCCGAGTCTAGAGCCATGTGACTTGTAGAATTCTTTTCCCTACAAACTTCTCAGAAAATATTACTAGGGGAGAAAAAGGGAACATTTTGTCTGGATTGCAAACTTTAGAAAACATTTTCGCACCTCTAGTGATTTTAAATGGATTTGTATAAAGCCCAAAACAAAATCAACTCTCTGAAACATAAAGGATAATCTTAGGTATTAATAATCTATATTAATTAATGAATAGATAATGTCTGATGAAACAAATACAGTTTAATAGTTGGGCTGTCTGATTCCGTGCAACATTTTTCAAGGATAAATAATTGCATTGACCCTTACTCTCCCTCGCCCAGCTCCTGAGATACTTATTGGTGACTTTACGGGTATTCTTCCTGATTTTTAAAGGGGATTTAAATTGCCATCCAATAGGAATCCACAACTAATGACGTTGAAGCTCCCTATTGGCTTGATTTGGCAACCATTTTATTTCCCCTGTGGGGAGATTTAAACCCGATAACTTCACTGGTAAGTATTTTGGAAACGGGGATTCCTCAGAGTGGAAAAAAGTGGCGGTTTGCTCAGGTTCCCCTTAGGCTCCCAAGAGCAATCAGAATTACCTTTTTGTTTAAAGCATCTTTTTTTTATTTTTTATATATATACATATTTGGAAACGAGGGGGAGATATCCATGATATCTTAAGCTCCCCGGGAACCTCGGGCTCCCGAGATAAGGAAAAATGTTTGTGCCTGTGTACTTTCAAGAAGAATCTAACATGGCTGCAGCTGTCTGCCACTAGGAAGCCGACAAGTTCTATTGGCCCACAGAACCAATATTTTTTGACCATATTTTTTTCCTCCAGAGGGAACACTGTTGAGTACACCGGTAAATTTATCTTGGGGACTGGAGCGGACCCAAGATTTTAAAATAACACGGTACAGTTCTGGGGGAAGGGAGGGTTCAAAATAATAATTTTAAAATGTTTATATATATATATATATATACATATATATATATTTTTATAAACCATTTTCAAATCTGTATGTTCCTGAAAGTGCATGCTTGTGTTCTTTATTTAGGTGGTGGAATTGAAGCTGGGCGGAAAAGATATTCCAGTAACAAGTGCTAACAGGATAGCGTACATCTATCTTGTAGCAGACTACCGGCTGAACAAGCAGATTAGGCAACACTGCCTCGCATTCAGGCAAGGTCTCGCCAATGTGGTCAACCTAGAATGGCTCCGGATGTTTGATCAGCAGGAGATACAGGTATGTTTCGTAACATTATTTCTGTACTGTTTGCTTTTTCAGGCGTTTGGATGCGAGATTTGATTTCTAGGTAGGTGTGTCCAGGCGACAATAAGATTGCACACTGCATAACAGACCATTCAATCCCTGTTAACGGTGTGTTTACTACACCCTCCTGGTTTTGTATTACCATCTGCTGCTCTTAACAGTTTTGTTATAATATAGCAAATAAAATGACCACTTGTGAGTACATTCACATGTCTCAGACAGACTATAATATAGTAAGATTTGAAGAGAGACTTGTCGCCTCTTTTTTTTGGTTCTTTGTTTCTTATGCACTTTTCTAATTATTATAACCTCTAGTATAATGACCATACATATTACTTAGTTCCACAAAGTCAACTGCATTTTTCAGATTCACATCATCTTGCAGTGGGGAAACAAACCCTATGTTTATCTCATGGTATGAGACTTCACCCTTATACAATTGAGCAGTCCCTGTACTTGACCTCAAGAGTTTTGATATCTTGAAAACCTATGTAGGTACAGTACATGTACAAAGAGGATTGAGGTTGGCTGATTCAAAGATATTTCAGCCTGCAATGAGGATTTATTAGATAGAACTGTGGTTCCCAATCTGTGCGCCGCGGCTTGCCTAGAGGGGCGCCACGATTAGCCTCCCCACCATCCCTCCGATTATCCCTCCCCACCATCACTGCTTCATGCCGCCCGGGCTGCAGGTCAGAGGAAGCCGGGGGCGGGGCTTCCGCTTTGTGCAGAGCACACGTTGAGTGTGTGTGTCTGACTTACTGCTCCTGGCTCCTCTGTCTGCGCGGTGTCCCGTCCCCTTCTGCTCCGGGTGATAGGAGAAGGTAGGGGGGTGATAGGAGAATTTGGAGGGGAGGGAGAGAGAGGTGTACATTTGCCTGTCCAGTGACTGTGTGCAGGGAGCTGCCTGCACGGATCGCATGTCTTTCCTTCCCCGCCTCCCCCCAGTCACTCACATCAGTCACTGCCTCTGCTCTCCACTGCTCTCCAATGTGTGTATCTGTGTGTGTGTGTGTATTTATTTGTGTGTGTATTTATGTGTGTGTGTGTGTATTTGTGTGTGTGTGTATTTATGTGTGTGTGTGTGTGTGTGTGTGTGTGTGTGTGTGTGTGTTTATGTGTGTGTGTGTATTTATGTGTGTGTGTGTGTGTATTTATGTATTTGTGTGTGTTTGTGTGTGTGTGTGTGTGTTTGTGTGTGTGTGTGTGTGTGTGTGTGTGTGTGTGTGTGTGTGTGTGTGTGTGTGTGTGTGTGTGTGTGTGTGTGTGTGTGTGTGTGTGTGTGTTTGTGTGTGTTTGTGTGTGTTTGTGTGTGTGTGTATTTATGTGTGTGTGTATTTATTTGTGTGCAGGGAGCTGCCTGCACGGATCTCCTGCCTTTCCTCCCTGTCTGAGAGAGTGTGAGTGAGAGAGAGTGTCTGTCTGTGAGAGAGAGTGTATGTCTGTCTGTGAGAGAGAGTGTCTGTCTGTCTGTCTGTCTGTCTGTGAGAGAGAGTGTCTGTCTGTCTGTGAGGGAGAGTGTCTGTCTGTCTGAGGGAGAGTGTCTGTGTGTGTGTGTGTGTGTGTGTGTGTGTGTGTGTGTGTGTGTGTGTGTGTGTGTGTGTGTGTGTGTGTGTCTGAGAGAGAGTGTGTGTGTGTGTGTGTGTGTGTCTGAGAGAGAGTGTGTGAGGTCTGAGAGAGAGTGTGTGAGAGTGTCTGAGAGAGACACCCACTGCGCACTGCAACTGTTAGGTATGTATATATACCTTTGTTTTTACTTTGGGCGCAGCGGAAAAATTCTGATCGCCTTGGGGAGCCTTGAACCGAAAAAGTTTGGGAACCACTGAGATAGAACACAAATATTTTTCATAGATATTTGTTGTACATGAATTTAGGAGACCTTATAAAAACTCTTTCTAGGATGACATGAAGAACAGAATATTGATGTATCAAAATCCCTTGTTGAAACAGCATCTGTCAATAACCTTAATGTTGGTCCATTAAAAGCTACCACAACCTCTTCACATCCAAATACTGCACATACAGTCTAATAATGTAACCTATTTGAAACACTTTGCACCTGAAGTAGTCAGCAATTCAGTTTACTTTTATACACTGCTCGTCCCTCTGATAGGAAAGTTTTTAGTGTTTCACAGCTAATTATTTTTCCTTTCGCCATTCCTAGGTCTTAATTTCTGGTGCGCAAGTTCCTATCTGCATTGATGACCTGAAGTCCTTCACAAACTATTCAGGCATGTATGACAAGCAATTAGTAGGACAAACAGAGATCAGTGGTCCGATAGGTCCGGGCTCCGATTAAACCTTTTAGGATTAGAAAAATAGAAATTAATATAAACACATAGTCATGGATTTTAGTGCGGCATTAACATTATCTTATTGGAGTTTTGCCTTTTTCTATTTAAGTTCTATTTCCCCTGTGAATTTTTGTAAAACCGCATATAAATGTATTGTTGTTTGACCTATTCAGCAGTGCTGGAAGTTCAGCAACTTAAGGGAGTAAACAACAATTTATATCCCAGGGGAAGAATTCCCCAAAAATCTATTTTACGACAGCTACAGTATACCGTTTTCTTTACCCTACGTTTTATAACGAGAGTAATCTTCACATGTTGGACATCTGATCATAAACCATTTTCACACATTTAACTTCCATAGTTTAAGTTGTTTAATATTAATATTTTTATAAAGCTAAAAGTGGCCAAGTATATCAGACTTTACAGTATATTTGAAACCCATGGGCAATCGTGTCACAACTCTGGGATAAGAACATCAGCCCTTACATTAAAATAACATGACAAGCTAATCTTTACCTAAAACATGTCCTATTAGTGGGGAAAAGAGACCTAAATATGTACTTGGTTTCAGTTGTGATTTTAGGTTATTTGTGTTTCTATAGGATGAGTTTGAACAGATTTCTTTTTTTGACAGCCATTTTGCACACTCCAGAAATAACTGCAATGCATAGACCTGATCTGTAGAATAAGAAAGGAGACATTTCAGACTGATAAAAGGCTGGTTGTTTTATTATAGACATTGCCTTTACATATCCTATTTTATTCTAATCAATTGCTGTCAAATAGTCCAGTACAGTATTTTTCTATTTCAGAAATATATGAATGTAAAACTATTTTATCAAGATCTCATAGAACTGTCCAACAGTGTGAATGTCTTACTTTAAAAAAAAGTTGTATTTTTTTACTTTTGCAATGATGATCCCTAACTGCAGCAGTTTCTTACGCATGTTCATTGGAATTTGTGTGCATTTTGGAGATTAGGCTTTTGGGTTAATTGAAAAGCTATTCTGCAATATATCTCAAACCATTAAGCAAACTATAAAACATTTTTGACACGATTATAAAAAGTCCCTCGTTTGACTCCCTTATTTGGCTTCATGTTGTCAACATTTACATCTCTTGCCTTTTTCGGATTGAGACAAATAGGAATCTGTTCTACTGAAACAAGTTACAGACATGACGATTTGTATATTCTCATTACATATTTGTTTACTTGCACCATTCAATACCATTTGAAATTAACAATGTATCTTATGCTTGTAGAACAATGCCACAACTATACATACCCAAGTCCAACTCCTACCGTACAAAACCATTTATTGTTGCGTTTCTGTTTTAGGCGGCTATGCCACGGACCATCCAGTGATTAAAATCTTTTGGAGAGTTGTGGAAAACTTCTCAGATGAGGAAAAGCGAAAACTTCTCAAGTTTGTAACCAGTTGCTCTCGACCTCCGTTACTAGGTTTTAAAGTAAGAGTCTCTATATGTTCTCTTTATGTACCGTGTTTAATTTATAGACATCCTTGTCATAAAACATGTCCTAACACAAGAATTAGAGATAAGCTTGCTTTTTTGTTTGGTTTTTATTTAATCCTTCAAGGGAGATGTCAAAAAATATATATGTTCACCGCGCTTCTCCGTGTAAGGAGCATGCTGCTGGTGAAAGGATTGGCCATACAAATGTGCAAAAACAGAAGGTGAATCCCTGCGCTTCTCCCATTGGGATAGATGTGTAGAACGCCAATGCATCAGAAAGGCAAGTCCTTAGTGTATTCGGAACATCTGCAGTTGAGAAGCTCCCAATAATCTGTATAACACAATAAAGTTACCCTAATAGGGTTTAAGGGACTAGTACTTAATGCCACAGGCACCAATAAAGAATAGTACAATAAATGTCCCATATTGTGAGAATGAAGGGGTATGGCAACCCACAGGTTTAACTCACTTTTGAATTGCAGAATCCAGGGGACTTCTCTTCAGCAGGAATAAATAGCGTGCAGTCCACCAGTAACAGGAGCAGGAACAGGAGAAAAAACGGCAGTGCACTGCCAAGAAAACCAGGAGGAGGCTCACGGTAGCAGAAGCAAAGATTTATTTATGCCATAAAAAGATTGGACAAAGGTCCCCCCTAGCCCCAACAAGTAACCACCTACGCGTTTCGGGCTCTATGCCCTTTGTCAAGGTGTCCAATCTTTTTATGGCATAAATAAATCTTTGCTTCTGCTGCCGTGAGCCTCCTCCTGGTTTTCTTGGCAGTGCACTGCCGTTTTTTCTCCTGTTCCCATTGGGATAGCAATAAATGGGGAAATAAATATTCATAGTGCAGACTAAATCTGTAAGACAAAGGAGACTTTTGGTTACATCCTTTGATCAAACAATGACAAGCCTGCTAACCAATGTCAAGGTAAGTCTAAAAAGCAGGTCCCTATGCTAAATGCATACAAATGTTCTGTGAAATGTACCCTGAAAGGGTTAATATACTAAGCATAAGCTGATGTAATTTAGTGCAGTTAAAAACTGGTATATACCAGTAAGGCTACTTACCTGTAAGCAAGTAGAGTGAAAAGTGAATTTACAGGGACCTTACTGGGAGATTATATACCTTGGAAAGGGGGGACTGGCCTCTCACAAACTGCTCAATAAGCAGTTACAGGTGGATTGGCTAAATACATTATTCACACCCTAATAGTGGTGCCCTCCTTGTTATGTGTTCTGCAGCATCTGCTATATATATATTATTCATTATATTGTCTGAAATCACCACTCAACTATATAAAATATCATACTTTACATTCTAAATTACCAAGGCATCAAATAAAATGCTCCTAAGGCAGATAAAAAGAGGCCTAATGCTTACCTCGGAGGCTGAAAATGGCGGCGCTCAGGTTCAGGATGCTCATGTAGCATCAGCCATAGAGCTAGAATTGGAAGAACCGAGAAATATTACCATGAAGGAACTGGAGAGATCCTCTAACATCAAGAGAGCTTTCCAAACAGCAATAAATAAGGCAGTGGCAGGATTAAAATCAGACATTGCGGCGCTGTCTGAACGTACCTCGTAACACGTTGTTAAACTGAAAGAGGCAATAAATTCCCTAAAAGATAACTTTGAGGAGCTTGAAAACAGGGAGAGGAGACAAAATGTCCCTATCAGGAACGAGCCTGATGCAGGGTGAAGAGAGACCGTTCTTTCAAATATTTAACAATCTCTCCAGAGTGACAATTACCAGAAGGCGGGAACTATGCCCGGTCACTACCTCGCTACGTGAAGGGCCAGACATACAGATGGGGCTTTCCCTTTCGTTTAATTGCTGAAAAAAACGGCAACGGCATGTCCTACGCCTACCAGAGGAAGCAGGTAATTTCCTCATAGAACGGGTACGGGATTGTCCCCTGCCAAGGACAGGTCTTGCAAAGATAAGAGGGGTTCTGGGGGGTTAACACACACACACACAGAATCTCACGACGAGGAGCATTTGTCTTTCTTTTGACAGCTTTTTCCAGTGTCAATAGTCATACAATAATGAAAGTTACATAAGCTCTAACATCTCCCCAACTTTCAAGAACAGTGGACACTTGTCCACGTTAAGATGAATGCCTGCTGTCTTTGTAGACAGTGTCTCTGGTGTAATGCTTTTTGCTCACCTCCCTGTTTAGAGGGTATATTTGATTTTCCATCCACTGAATCGCCTGTGTGAAGTTAAATCTAGATTGGATATCAGTGCCGTAAGATATATGTATTTAAAATGATCCCGTTTTACATTAACGTTTCATTTTTAGGGCTGGGACATGTCCTTGGCCTTAACTAAGTACTGTATGTAGAGTAAAAGGACCCTGCCCAGGAAAACATCGGGAAACACTCTTGACTGGCCTTCTCCCTCCGGATGGGAGACCCACTAGTCGAACATAATAAAACCCAGATAGGAGCGCTCACACTTGGGTAGGAAATAGGGTGGACCCTAAATAGAAATAATTGAGTACGGTGCTTGTTTTCCCTCGCCAAAATATGTAATTACTTGCATGCAATGAGAAATAGATGGCACTGTGAGCCTTGATTTGATTTATTTATTTATTTATATTTTTTTGTGTATATATACTGAGTTAAGTTATGGTGAGTAAAAAAAAAGTGACAAAACCCCTCCACAGCAAAGCAAATATGCAAATGTAAATACAACTGTATGCTCATCTGCATGTCTTAGGCAGGTCTGCAACCCCGCCTTTCCCCATTATCACCCAGTACACAGCACTTCCACTGCAGCAAGGGATTCTGGGAAATGACATGCAAATGAGCACACAGTGCCACTTTTTTACTTCAAAAACCATTTTTAACATGGTTCCCTATAGGCTTCTTTGCATACCCAGTTAATCAACCCCACACTGATGAGACCCATTAAGGTCGAAACAGCTGTCTGTGGGTGGTTTTCTGGGTATGCACCTTGGCCCTGGCTGTGCTCAAAGCTGTGACCATGCAGCAAGCTTAAGCCTATAGGGAACCATATTAAAAATGGTTTTTGAAGCAAAAAGTGGCACTGTGTGCTCATTTGCATGTCATTTCCCAGAATCCCTTGCTGCAGTGGAAGTGCTGTGTGCTGGGTGATAATGGGGAAAGGCGGGGTTGCAGACCTGCCTAAGACATGCAGATGAGCATACAGTTGTATTTACATTTATATATATATATATATATATATATATATATATACAGTGGTTGACAAATCACCAAAAAATCTACTCGCCACACAAAAAAATCTACTCGCCACCTAGTACCAAACGTGTGCTGCTTGGGCCAATATTTACTCGCCCGGGGGTTAAATCCACTCACCCGGGGCAAGCAAATGTATAGGTTTGTCGAACACTGTATATATATATATATATATATATATATATATATATATATATATATACGTACATACTTACATATCCTATAGTTATTGGTTAGTATGTTCCTCGCCCGGTGGGTGAGGGTAAGATAGTGTTATAGTTGAGGTGGCTTGGGGAGCTTGATAGAGCCTGGGTAAAGGGTTTCCCCACTAGTTGGGACGAAGAAGCTCTGGAAACGGCCCAATGCTGAAAATCCCATTATTAGTTGGCATGACTCTCTAGGTAGTGTTCGATGCTCGTGCCCGCAACACCCCCTGAAGGGCCCTATGCCCACTACGCTAACCCCCCACAGCGTGGGCTGGTATTTTTCTGGCAAGTACCTTTTTGTATTGGCCGATTTATTTATTTATTTTTCCCCTCCCACCCAATCCTGCCATCAACAAAAACCTAATCTAATGGTACTCACCTGGGAACCTGTTCCTCGATGGAATAGAAATCCAATAAACAAAGATCTTTATAACACCCGCCCTAAAAGGGAGAAACAAGCGTCCAATCTTGTGCTATATGACTAATCAATCACCAATTAAACTTAGCTCGGTGAACGTCAAAGGCTTCAACACTAATTTTAAACATAGACTGGCTCTATCTGAATTCAAAAGTTTCCAAGGTGAAATCTTATTCCTCCAGGAGACTCATTTTGACACACACACTCCTAATACCTTTAACATACCCCTTGGCAGTTTATGCCTCTTGCCTAAGTAAGAAAAGAGGGGCTGCTGTATTTGTGAAACACTATGTCCCTCTTCAATGTCAGAGAGTGAAGAGAGTTCTAAAAGGGAAATTCATCATAGTTTATGGCCTGCTTTCGGGGGTCCCAGTTACCCTTGCAAATATATATGCCCCCAATGATAGCCAAGGAGAGTTCCTGAGAGAAACCCGTGAGTCCATAGAGGGCGCCTCATCAACCTCTGATAGTCGCAGGAGACAATATGGTTCAGCGTACCCAGCAATAGATAAAAACCAATACACAAGGCAAAATCCACTCGGCCTGATCATATACGAACGGATAACAGTTTAGAGCAGTGTTTTTCAACCAGGGTTCCCTGCAATTTTCTGGTGATTTGAAAATGGTATAAATTACAGAAGAATTTGCAATGCATCTGATCACAGAGTTGCTATTAGCGCTGGGTGGGGGTTCCTCAGAATTTCACTTAGGGTTCATTAACCAAAAAAAGGTTGGAAACCACTGGTTTAAAGAAATAATAAGGTAATACTCTCTAATTGATGTCAGTAGATCACAGAACCAGGGCCAGCGAGAATACACATTTTTCTCTCCACATAATACGTATTCAAGAATCGACCATGTTCTAGTGCCCCTGGGCATTCTTGAAGGGGTTACACACTAGGAAATAGGTCCAATTACTATGTCGACTCATGCACCAGTGGAGGTAGTCCTACGAACCCCCATTACCCAATTGAGTTGGCCAAAGGAGACTTAATGAGTCCCTTCTAAATTTTCCAGAAGTTGAGCAAAGAATAAACAAAACCCATCCATAAAGCTTTATAAGGCCTTTCTTAAAACTAAAGAGGTTTTGAAGCAAATCCAATTTGAGGATACAGAGAAAGCATTGAAATGAACAAAACAACTGTTTTATGATAAAGGAAATAAAGCGGATTGCATCCTTGCCAGCAAATTGTGAGGGATCCAATCCAGAACTCTGATCGATGCAATCAAACTGAAAAATGGGAATGTCAAATATAATGCCCCTCTTATTGCCAAAGAGTTTCACAGCTTTCATACTAATCTGTACAATTTAAAAGATAAATCCCAGCATACAGAAGTTTTGAATTAAAAGATGGAGAAATTCCTAGATGCATGCAAAATACCGGAAGTAACAAAAGATGATGTACTCAGCCTAAGTGCCAAAATAAAAAAATTGGAACTGATAGTTATAAAATAATATCAAATAAAGCGCCAGGCCCTGGTCGCTTATCCAATACCTATTATAACAAATATATTACAATATTACTGTTGACTATCCCGAAGAGTTTCTCTATAAGCCTCAAAGGACATCCGTTTGTGAGTGTTCCAAATCTGTGTTTTTATTCTGTATTAGTTAAACTGTTTTGCACTATATATGTCCTCTTTATTTTCTGAGGCCCTCTGAGACGACTATATAGTACCAAAGAATCTAGTGCTTAACACCAGAGGGCTCGATTAACACCTACACTTGTGAGTACATCGGCAACTTACACTAAAAATTTGTATATGTTAGACGTATTGCACTATTGATTTTTCATTTTCTTTTGTCATATTATCCCCATATCTACTGGATCTTTTTAATTCCTTTTTAGAAGGCAAGCCAATCCCTGAGCACATGGCAAGTGCAGATATTGCTATTATTGATAAAGAATGCAGAGACCCCTAAACTGTGGGAGCTACTGAACTAATTTCCATTTTAAATTCGGATCTCAAATTATACATCCAAATTCTAATGAACAGATTATACCCAATTTTACCTAAACTCGTCCACATCGATCAAGTGGGATTTGTGAGCGAAAGGCAGGCATCAGACAACACTAGGAACATTATCAATATAATTGACCTTATTAATTCTACCAAACACAAAGCGATCCTATTGAGTCTGGATGTGGAGAAGGCATTCGATAGGATGAGCTGGCCTTTTTTAAATACGACCTTAACGGCCTTTGTGTATATGGTTTTTAGCAGCACCTACAAATGAAACATACTGAAAGATGAAAATGGAAATGGTGCACGGGAACAGAGAGGAACCCTAATTTCCTCCAAAGTTACAATGCATAATGTGAGTGGAGTTCCCAGCACTCTAATAACGATACAAGGGTAACAATGTTTGTCAAAAAACGTAGAATTTTTATAGTTGAAATTGCGTAGAACAAACATACACGTGTGTGTGTGTGTGTGTGTGTGTGTGTGTGTGTGTGTGTGTGTGTGTGTGTGTGTATATAATCTCTAATTATCACAAGAAGGGATGCAAAAAATTGCAAAGCCCAGTTATATAACTCAAAGAACTAAGTAGCTTACAGCAATCAAAACATATACAAACGAGGTGTGAACAATATAATCAACACATGAGACACTATTAAGGAGACAAGGAAAAGAGGGAAGGTGGGGGAAAATAGATAAAGAAAAAAACAGGGGAATAAGGGGGGCAACATTTCGAGGCGCCTAACCCCTTCTTCTGGCCCGTTCACTAGAGTCAGTTAAATCTAGGTACTTCCCTTTTCCCTGTAGAAAAAACAGTGCTCCCAGACAAACCAAAAACACATCAGAGATGCAATTAAAAACAAAGAACTGTAGTATGTTGAAAGAAATCCCAATATGGGAGATAAAGCACAAAATAGCTCAAATTACTGAAGTGCTATTGGCATACAGATAGGTTGTCACGTATAAGAACCAAGATTAAGATCTCTAATGGCACCAGACAAGGATGCCCCCTCTCTCTGTTCCTTTTTGCTCTAACTATAAAACTATTGGCCTGCACCGTAAGAGAGAAACAGGGTATACAAATTGGCTCTGAATCTTACAAGCTTTCCCTTTTCGCTGATGATGTATTTTACAAACTATCTCCAACCCATTAATGTCCCTCCCAAATTTACAGACAGTTCTCTCGGAATTCGGAAATTTTTCAGGTTATAACATAAACTCTGATAAGTCTGAGGCCCTGAATTTGACCCTCCCAAAGCTTTAGGTGAA
This sequence comes from Ascaphus truei, assembly GCF_040206685.1. Taxonomy (NCBI): domain Eukaryota; kingdom Metazoa; phylum Chordata; class Amphibia; order Anura; family Ascaphidae; genus Ascaphus; species Ascaphus truei. The sequence continues at coordinate 440,132,871 of NC_134484.1, read as the reverse complement.
ATTATAAACAGTTGAATTTTAATTATAAATGGAGAGATACGCAGATCAAATACCTGGGTATCTACCTTACCAAAAACTACAAGGACTTGTTTGAATGGAATTGTCTTGGGTTGTTCCCCCGAATTAAGAAAGACCTTCAGGAATGGAATAAACACTAGATATCCTGGTTGGGTCGCATCACATCGGTTAAGATGAATATCATGCAGGGACTTTTGTACCATTTCCAGACGTTACCATTAGCTATCCCCTCCAAATATTTTAAGGAGATACAAAATGCTATATTTCAGTTTATCTGGGGGAAGAAGAAACACAGAACACCTAGGTCAGTCCTGTTCACACAACGAGAGGAGGGGACCTTGCGGTTGCAGGCATAAAGAAATATTATCTGGCTTATCACTTAAAACAAATCACATACTGGCACTCTCACCCAAAGACGTACTGTTGGGTGTACATAGAAACATCTGTTATAACCTCTGTGTCGCTTCCGTCTATAACTTGGCTGGATATGGAAAAAAAGCCAAAAGATCTATCCAGAACTTACTATGTAGGATAGTAGACTTCACATTACGTATTTGTTACTCGACCAAAATCTAATTTTAGACTAACAGAGTCCCCCTCTAAGCTAGTAGCTCTGTGGGCCAACTCAAATTTTGCCCCAGGACCTAATTCAAGAATGTATGATCTCTGGAAGAGCAGGAATATAGTCTATTTTGGGAGCCTAGTATCAAAAGGCCGAATTCTCAAATTTGAAGAAGTTTGCTCCAAGTACTCTCTCTCCACTTCGGATCTTTCTCAAATATCTTCAAATCAGACACTTTCTCCTCCATACATACCCTAGGCCTGTTTTTCCACTCGCCACAATGACCAGTGACTTCTATATATCAAGAGCTTTTTTGGGAGGTGGGAGGGCGGGGTGACGCTCCTGATTATGAATACAGTATATGAGGAAGTGGGAACTGATCTCAATACTAAAATCACAAAGAGGATTTGGAAGTATATGGGAGGCAGCCTCAAAAACTTCAATCTGTACTAGCACTAAAGAAAATATATATAAGTTAATTTTTCATGGTACCTAACACCTAGAGAGTTCAGTGCAATGTTTCCAGGAATCACAAACCTATGTTGGAGGAAATGTGGGCAGGTGGGTGATCTTTCCCACATTTGGTGGTCATACTACAAGATTCAACGATTCTGGAAAATGGTTCGGGGGCCTAATAGAGGAAAGATTGAAAATGTCAATTCCCTGGGACTCGCTTATCATTATATTGGCCAAACCTATTGAAAATATGAACCAGGGCCAACAGAAAACTGATCTCCCACATCTTAACTGCTGCAAGATTGCTCAATTGTGGCCATGTGACAGAACCGTTTGACCCCATCAGGGGCGGCAGTAGAGTGGAGAGTAGATGAGGTAATGGGATGGAGAGGCTCACAGCTTTCCTTAACCATAGGGTCAAAGCATTTCATAAAATTTGAAATCCCTGGATCAATGGATTATTTCTCCCCTCCCCCTCACCCCCCCCCCCCCCCCTCCCAAAAAAACAACTGAAATAAATTAAGAGATTTTAGAACTTTGTGCCAGAGTCCCTTGGGGATACTAAATAGCAGGATTATGATTGTGTTTGCTTGAAATGTACCGTTTAATGTTACTGGTATAGTACTGTAATGACAAACTATTGTTGTATACCTGAAGGCAACCCTCCCCCTCTTCTTTTGTACCCAACTGGATAGTTCTTGACCTTTTACATTAAAAGGCAATTTGAGGTTTTGTTTTCTAACTAGCAGCAGGGTGGGAACCTGACATTAACCCAGGATAAATATAAGTGAATACGCTAATGGCAAACATAAAGGTTTGTAGGAAGTGTTGAAACTGTACATGAAAGACCTCACTTGTTGGTATTAGATTATAAAGTAATTATTCCTTCTTTCCTTTAAGGGGTGTGGGTGAGATTTACTTTTTATTCGCTAGTTAAATATTGAAGTGAGTGTTTGTTTTACCTTCATACCTTTATCAATCATGTATTTGTTTAAATTGTTTTAAATGAGTTAGTGAGTTCTGACTAATGCAGACTTCATTGAGTTTCCTTAAATGCACAATGTCAAAAATGTTATCTGTCATTTTCTGTGAATAACCTCACGCCCCTAAAAATGAAAGCTCAACCAAGCAACGTCAAGCTTTACATCATTTATCTTCTACATTTGTATGCTCTTTCTGTCCCATACGTTGCTCCTATAAGTACCAAAGCCATCAGTTGTGCTGGAGATTTATCTAGAGATTTAGGGCTTTATTCTATATAGCGAAGTGGCTGTTTTCTGCTGAAAATCTCCATAGGTTTCAATAGGGTCTTATGGTCCAGGCGGCTGCTTTGGCATGTATAGAAATACCCTCTTATATTGATATGTTTTACTGCATTTAACATCTTTACTTCTAAAGGGACAACAATGCATTGAAAGAGTTCTGTTTGCTTGTCCAAATCACCGTTAATTTTCAATTCTCATTGCAATTCTACACCTTGCTATTAACAAACATAGAATTTGACAGTATATAAGTACAGTACCTTGGTTTTATTTATTTCATATTTAGTGTAGCCTTATGTCTGCAAGTTTTTTAAATTCCCCTACTGTATTAGCGTGTACCACCAATATTGGCAGGTTATTACACATTTCACCACTATACATGTAAATATACACATATGTATACGTACACATACCGTAATAGTATGTGTGTGTGTGTGTGTATGTGTATGTATATATATATATATATATATATATATATATATATATATTAGATAAGTATATATTAGATAAGTATATATTAGATAAGTATATAAACATGTTTAATGTCTGTATATAGAAACAACAAAAATGTGTGTGCGTGTGCGTGTGTGTGTGTGTGTGTGTGTGTGTGTGTGTGTGTGTGTGTGTGTGTGTGTGTGTGTGTGTGTGTGTGTGTGTGTGTGTGTGTGTGTGTGTGTGTGTGTGTGTGCAACATATACACAAATAAAATGTATATACAGTAGTACATACTCCAGAATGTGCTGACCTACTGCACCGACACACTTTATTCGAGCAAATACCCGGTATGTACCTGGCAGATACCTGGAATAAGCCACTACTAACCTCTGACAAGCCCCGTTGCATTTGCCTTCCCAGCCTGGGTTCATGCCTGGCTGATGGGCGGCTGATCTGTTAAATGATAATGATTAGGATTTAATAGGCTGCAATGCTTCGCGTGTCTACCAGATGGCATAAATTCATGAATTGTAATGCAGTTTATATATATATACTGTGCAGTATTGCAGCCAGCGGGAATAAAATGCTTCAATCCCTGCTTGGAAAATAACTCAATGTACTCGGGCAGAAAACAGTCACAAACCTCAATACACCCGGGTATACCCGAATTCGTGGGACTAGCCAAGCTCGAATAAAGTGTGTCGCCAGTGTACAGTACATGATGTAGATATGGGGCGGGGAGGAGCAGCAACTGTGTACTCAGGCTGCTTAATGGTGTCCCTCATGACCAGAACCTGTTACTGCTACCTCATAGCATTCCATTGCCGCAGCTTTGAGCCACACAAAGTCTTTACTGCCGTCGCTGATCTTTAACACAGAGGGTCAAATACTTTCCCCCAAGACCAACCTGCCCCTTTTGTCCAAACACACGTGTAGAAGGATCACGGTGGCACAATTGTCAATCAACACTCTGCTTCCTGGAGTTGCTCTATGCAAGGCATGGTGGGAATAACTTGGTGGAGCATAGTGACAGCTGTACCACCAACGTGATTTTCCTAGATGTGTTTTCTCCCATCCCCCGAAACGAAGAAGTTTGCTACCCCTGGCAGATAGATAGGCATTGAGGGTGGGGTTTGTATTGGTCATAAGATCTTGAGGGTTCTGTATTGGTTTTCTTGAGTCCATGTTTGTCATGGGAATGCCTGAGGGAATCTTTATTGCTTGTTGGGGCTCGTCCTGTATTGGTCATTTGAGGTCTGTATTGATTGTTGGGAAATGTTTGTATTTGTCCTTCAGGGACTGAGGGTTCTGTATTGGACATTGCTGAGTTGTTATTGATCATGGGGGGGGGTGGCTATTGGCTAGGGTAAATTTACTCATGTTGTATGATTTTATTTTTTCTTTTCTAAACCGTGGACATTGCATCTTACTTTTAACTTTATTACTATATTGTGTGATGCTCAATTTCTGCCCTGTGATGACTTAAAGGACAGTAACAAAAATATAGTTAAGGTAATGTGAGTGTGAAGTTTCTGAGCAGTTAGGGCTGACACATGGCACTTCCAAGGAAAGAGTAAAGGACGTCAACATTTACAGCTTGGAGGGGAGAAGGGGGAGGTGGGGATATTATTGAACAGTTGTCAAATGTTTCCACAAGGTACATGAGGGAAGCAGATTTCAGAGAAGGAGAAGTGCTAGAACAAGAGGTTATGATCTCAAGGTGGAGGGTGGCAGGCTCAAGGGAAATGTGAGGAAATACTTGTGTAAAGAGTGGTGGATTTGGGGAATAACCTCAAAGCAGAGGTGGCCGAGACTAATGAAGTGAGGGAATTAAAAAATGCTTTGGGTAGACACAAGACTATCTTAAATATGAAAGAAAGCCAAGGATAAAAAATAAAAAAAAGTATCTGAAGATATTGCTGTGTGGAGTGTGTTTTGATTTTTGGCCTGGTCTTTTGATAAGGATACCGGGTACGTCATATGGGCAGCGGATTGGTTACGTCAAAGCACCATTACCAACTGTATTTTGACGCAAATAGCTAAATAATTTGTTTGTGTGTAGGCCTGATTTCTTTTTTTCCCCTATGGAAAACTGAGTTGCTCCCTCAAGAGTATGATGTCCTGTATATCTGTTTTTTATCCATATAAAATGAATAGCAAATGTGGTTCTTAAGTAGTCTTCACTTTAAGGTTTTATAGCGCTGCTTCCTTCACAATTTGCAGACATTATTTACAGTTTGTAGACTCTGGATTTCACAAGGTTACACCATTAACAAATTAAGAGCCCATTTAGAGCCAGATTAAATGTTACAGGATAGCATTTTCTAAAACCAATTAAAGCTTAATAACTTTAATAAATTAGGGTACTGTAGATACAAAAAAAGAAAAGCATTCGTATCGGAGTGGGTAAAATTGTTAAGTTCCAGTCAGGTCAAAATAATAAATTGATTCTTTTCACTTCTGAACTATTGTCGCTTCCAGTTGTAATGTATTTAATTATGCCATGCTAGCTTTGGCAGGCCACAGGGTTTTACTGTGGCACTTCATTTTTTACATTACTAAAGCTTTAAAGTGGGAAGAGCCAATAACCTATGCGAAGAAACCCCTGAAATGCAGCAATTTGGCAGTGAAATACATTTCAGCATCTACCTTCAAAAGTAGCTTAACTTCTATCTTAATGACCCTTTGTAGACCTTTTTTCTATCTCAAAGTTAAGGAGGGTAATGATTATCTTGCTTAGACTTTAATAATGGTAATATTTGCTTGCCAGTAATAGAAAACCTTTGGTATCTGACACATGGTGGCAAGCTGAATATTTTATCGTGTGGCTATTGTAGATGTGCTTCTGTAAATGGGAAGAGCTTTTAAATGTGGCCACTACAGGCATTTAAACATTAGCTCTTAATATTTTTGATGTCCTTTACTATTGCAATCGAGAACCCACTGTCAGATTTATTGGTATGGGGAAACTTCAAATGAATCTGTACATTTTGTTCCCATATTCAAAAGAACATTCTGATGTCTGTGCTAATTAAAAATAGATGACACCTTTTTTTTTTTGGCATCTCTGCAAGTGTCCAAAGTATACCAAACAAGTAGGATGGACCGCTCTATCAAATGAACATGTCTACCCCCGTCTAATAAACAATAATTATCAATCATTCATTTTAATCTGATTTAATAACCAGATTTCATGAACACTTTACAATCATCTAAAACTTGAAGGATGTAGAAAGAAAATGTCCTGGTGTTTGTGACAAGCTGGAATGTGTAGTGTTTTTATTTACATGGTAACCTGGTTTATTTATAAGTTTTTTCAGAATTGCCTATTCTCTGTAATGCAAGAAGGTTTTCTAAGATTTTCTAATAGCACCAGAATTCATCAAATAGATTTGCATTTTGAAATCTCCTCATTAATAAATTATTGTTTAGGTAAAAAGTCTGAAAGTGATAAACTGCACATTCTATTGCACTCCATGTAATTAGTGTGCAGAGAGCTTTGCATTTGGGATTTAAAAATGTCTGCATTCTCATGTTTGTTTGTTTTTTCTCGTTGTGCCATAGGAGCTGTATCCTGCTTTTTGTATCCATAATGGAGGCTCTGATTTGGAAAGGCTGCCTACTGCAAGTACCTGTATGAACCTTCTGAAACTCCCAGAGTTTTACGATGAAAATTTGATGAAAAGCAAGCTTATTTACGCTATTGAATGTGCTGCTGGCTTTGAGTTGAGCTGAGTTGGGGTTTTATGAAATGCTCCAGAGAGGGACTAGCAACTAGTGCCTACTCCTAATTCGCCAACAAATTTAGTCGTTTCTGGAGATCTGGCTTAAAGATTTCAAAAGCCATGAACAGGTCTCCTTTAAAAAAATTTAAAAGATACATGCCTTCTCAATGGCTATCCTTGTTTAATCTGTCATTGATGCCACTTCTTGATATTCTGAATAATTCATGCTATGTGCTGTGTGCATTTCTGCCACAAACACCACATTTAAAACACAGTGGCAACTCAGTGAAATTAACCAAAGATGAAGCTTTGACTTTGTGCTGTTTGGATATAAATAACTCCAGAAGTTGGCAATACAATTATATAAAAAGCAACTGGTTGCCTAATGGTTTAAAACAGGGTAGTAGTCCTCTCCCGAATCGTCTAGAGGAGAAACAGGTCTGCATACACCACAGAACAAGCCGGAGAAAAGGCCTGTTGCAGCCACACACTATTTCTGCTGCATCAGAAATATGGAAAACAAAATTTGAACTGTTGCAACTACAGCAAAATTTAGTTTGATTCACTACCTTGTGCAAGATGGTAGGCATCAAAAGGCGATGTTTATAGTATTTTATTTGTTCTTTCTATTGAAAACGAAAAACCTTTTGAAGGGTTGGACTACCGGTTTTAAGTGCTTCTGTACAATGTACAACATCATGATAAAAACCCGATACGCATAAACAGATGTGAATATAAATGCTCTCATTGTTTTTGTTTCTGTACAGATTTTTTTTTTTTGTATCAGATTTTTTTTTGTCATGTAGTACAGTCATGGCTATGGAGAATATACAGTAACACCTATTAAATATTATTTCAACAAATGTATATGGCTTTGTCTTATGTACTTCACGCTAGAAAATACTCCGAGTTCTTTGAGTTTAGTCCTTGTCATCCTGCACCTCACTAACAGGACTGGGAATTGTGTGTACTTGCCTTTGAATAGGTTGTACAGTAAGTGCTCTACGACTTGGCATCTAGTAAATCAGAGCCTAAATGTTAATACTGTTCTCAACTACTCCCATGGAGTAGCCCATACATTTGGAGTTATGTTCCTTACATAGTTTAATAATGTGTGTGCCAATCTGTTTACCCAAATACCTGGCGTGGGAGCACGTTACCCTCAAATCATTTTTGTTGTTTCAACCTTACATGAATGAAGAGGGCTGCAGAAACCGCGACGTCCAAGTTAGAAAAAATGGCTGCCATATCTAAATAACCGAGAAGAAAGTTGCTCATCATGGTGGCATTCACCCTATTTATTGTCTCACAGACCAATAACTCTGATGATGGTCATTTTAATTCTCCAAGGCACTCCGACTTTGCTGCTAAAGAGCTCCTGGTGGTAAAACAAAATGTCAATAAATATTCCCTCTAGAAAAAGGTATTGCTGCTTTAATTAAAAGGGTATATTTTCAAATTTTTATATAGTGACACATTGTATTTTTTCTAAGAAATGGAAATCAATTCAGAAGACTCTGAGACAAATAACCCTAAGACCACTACATATGTCCAGAATTGTGCAGATAACACAGGACGCAGACGTAAAGCAGCACATGTTTTTGACGGTATCTCACAACCATTGTGTGAAGATGATATGGACTTATCTATGTATTTTTCAAAATTGGAAAAAGCCTTCTCCTTAGACTTCCGCCTATGGTGGGACCTAACCTCTCTTGAAAATGATCTTAGCTTAAAAAGGATTCCGAGAGGGCTTAGAAGCAAAAAGATTCCCTCTGTTGGTTTCTTATTGAAAGAATTTGAATCAAGTTGGATTAAAATACTGGATGAATGTTCAGCTAAATTAATGGATCTAATTATCGAAATTTCAAGAGAAGAAGGTTGTGCAACAGAGTATTAAAGATTTACAATCTAATTTTAACACCTTTAAAGATATGGAGGACTTTGATGTTTTAGCTAAAAAAAACTTTTTAAAAATGTCACGACAATGGAAAAAGACATATTGATTAAAAAACAAAACAGTTCGATAGAGATCGATCTGATTATGGCCATATATATATTGTATCTATATCTACCCCCAAAAAATCAATATTAAAAAACAAATACTCAGATGCATCAAGTATTTCTGACAGATCCGGTTGCGAGAGCAGGCAGCAAGTGGTTTCCTTCTCAAGAGACGAGGATACAGGGAGATATCATCATGATAACCAAGATCAGGACACCCGTCAAACAATACATACCTCATATCATCAAGAACTAGCCTCGTCCTCCTATGAATCCAAAGATTCAAAAAAACAAACAAAAGGACTAGGCTCTCGTCAAAAAGAAGGGGCACTAAAGAAAAGAAAGATGAACTCTGAGAAGCTCATAACAATGTTATCAACATGTCGGGAGTTGATCTAAATGAAGAAGAGATAAAATTGTTCAACAAAGGGTTGAACTTAGCACTTAATGATAATTTCCATCTTTTTGATAGTCATTGACCTTCCGAAATTTATTAGAAAATTATATTTGATAAAGTTCTTTGTCTAAAAACTTGTAAATTCCCAGTGTTTCTCCTTTGAATGATACGGACCCTATCGGTCCTGATCCTTCATTGGATGACACTGGTCAATTGAGATTTGGCTTTAAGGAATATAGTGCTGTACAAGATTTTTATGATCTATTAGCAGAACATTAGGATTCTGACAGATGTAATGGATTCTAATGATCAATCCCTATTTCTTACAAGCACAAAACACTCTTCTTTTAAGTTGAAATCAGTATTCTATCCAGCGTATAATAAAGCACAGGGGGCGCAAACTTTTTTCCTGTGCCCCTTGCCGGCGGTCACCTCACCCCCGCGCCCCCCCCCCCCCCTCACCCCCACTTACCTCGGCTCTGGCGTCATGATGTCAAGTTGCCATAGAAACGTGACGTCACATGACCAAATGCTGCGTTGCTATGGCGAGACATGTGGAGTTAAGGTAAGTAAAGGTTTACAGATGCCCTGCAGCTCCCCCGGCACTTAATTTAAGTGCCTTCGGGAAGCGCGCGGGGCCTCTGTAAACCGTGCGCCCCTCCGCAGGCAGTCTTGCGCCCCCCAGTTTGCACACCGCTGTAATAAAGCACCACATCTAGAGACCGTTGAAAGGCTTGTAGAACGCGATCTTAAGTCTTTGGCTAAGGGGTATACATTCTCATCTGTTGGATATAACAATATGTCTAAAGAGGAACGTCAAACTCTATATACTTTAAAAAATAGAGATAGTCTAATAATAAAAAATGCAGACAAGAGCGGCACTATTGTCGTCATGCATGTAGACGAATATTACAAAGAAGCTCTTAGACAGCTTAATGACCCACAGGCATATTGTAAATTGGAAAAAGATCCAACCAACATATACCTTGTGGAAATTCTCAGCCTTCTTAATTTAGGTAAGGTATTGCAGGTGTTGCCGGATCAGGAATTCTCATTTCTCTACAATGCGCATCCCACGATACTTATTTTTCACCATCTCCCAAAGATCCATAAGTCTCTGGTCTGCCCTCCTGGTAGACCTATTATATTGAGCATTGGATCTTTGAGAGATGGTGTATCTAGGTACGTGGATTTCTACTTACAACCTCTAGTCAAATCCCTCCCCTCTTATTTGAGAGATTCATCAGATTTGTTATGTACGATTCAGGACCTCACTTGGTGTAACACATACACTTGGGTTACACTGGACGCTACGTCCCAATACACTTAGGCATTAAAGCAATTAGTCACGTTCTTAATCTTTCTAATCTTCACACTGCACAGATCACTTTTCTTTTAGACGCCATTATATTCTTATTACAGCACAATTATTTTATGTTTGACCAACAATTTTATTTACAAACATAAGGGACTGCAGTGGGCACCTCTTTTGCACCCTCTTTATGGGTGTGTGGGAGTCTCACAGTTCATTCCTGAGGGCCAATAGTGGTCATCCCAGACCATTATTAAGTATCCCAAGAGCACAATATTTGAGATTGAGAAGGATATGCTCCAATGACGAAACTTTCATAAAACAATCAAAAGAACTGAATAAAAGATTCAAAAACAGATGCTATGAAGATTGTGATCTCCAACAAGCCTTTGACAGAGCATTCCAAACAAATAGATCTGATTTGTTAAAAATTTTGAATAAAATTAACAAGTTTAATGGATGTCATACTAATCAAAAACAATCTTTAGATATTCCATTATTTATTACAGCCTACAGTAAACAGGCAAATCAAATCAGATCTATTGTACAAAAGCATTGGGGGGTCTTGAGACTGGATAGAGACTTCAAAGAATATACTAGATCTAATCCAAGGTTTGCTTTTAGGAAAGCAAGAACCATTGGATACCATCTTTCTCCCAGCCTTGTCGTAATCAATAGGAACAACAATTTTCAAAAAGTCTTCTACAAATGCGCTAATTGCACATTATGTAAATATGCCACTCAGATTAAATAAGTTACATGTAAATATACAAAATACGTATATAAATTACAAACCTTTATGTCATGCAATACAAATTATGTGGTTTATGTACTTAAATACGCATGTGGTAGCTGCTATGTCGGCAGAACTATAAGGAAGAAGGAACAGAGGGCACAACGGGTTTTAGCAAATGAAAACTCATGTACCCAGGACTGACTGCAGGCTGTCGTTCTAAACTTTGTAGTACCGGTAATTGTATCATTTTTTCTTTTGAGGTGTGCAGCACTCCTCTATTATCTGGGCAGAACTATAAGACCATTGAAGATCGGAATCACTGAGCATCTTACAACAATCAGAAATGGGGACAATAAATATCCAGTCTCAAGACATTTCACCCATTGCAAGCAGGGCTTTGTTAGCACTTTTACGTTTAGTGCATTAGTTCATAAACATATGCAGATCAGGGGTGGTAACAGAGAAGCCACCCTTAACCACAGAGAAATGTATTGGATTTATACCCTTGGGTCACTTGCACCCACGGATATGAATACTGACTGGGAACTCAAACATTTCCTTGTTTGAATTAAGTATTTTTCTATGTAATCATTAATAGTAAGTCCGAGTGTTTCTAATACTTCTTTGGAAAACATATATTTCGTCAAAAAAACATTAAGTAATATATTACATAGTATCATGGATATCTTGTCTTGTCATTTTGTTATCTCAAACTTGTCTATAGAAAATAAGTGCATTTTCTTACTTATGAAAATAAATATATGCTTTTGTGACATTGCTGTGTTTCCTCCAAATAGGTGTTCATAACATTCTTGTTTGTGATGATACCGGAGGCTGTGGTTTCGGTAGTGTTGACAATACATGTTACCTACTGGGTCTACAGTCTTTTGGTATATTTGGTTTATATTCGTGTTTATGTACACTGTTATTATGATTTCATTTCATTCTTTAAACGATTATTCAAGAACGATTCAATCAGATTAGAATATATACAATGGACAATTGATCCCATATTAATAGTGTTAAATCCATACACTATATATTATAATCTTTTGGGATAATACATATTTTCAGTTTATCCCTAGATACTTCAGGTTTTAATTGGCAGAGGCAAAAAGTGACACTGTGTGCTCATTTGCATGTCATTTCCCAGAATCCCTTGCTGCAGTGGAAGTGCTGTATGCTGGGTGATAATGGGGAAAGGCGGGGTTGCAGACCTGCCTAAGACATGCAGATGAGCATACAGCTATATTTGCATATTTGCTTTCCTGTGGAGGGTTTTTGTCACTTTTTTTACTCACCATAACTTAACTCAGTATTATGGTTTAGCCTATCCCATAGCCTCTCTTGCATTCCCAGTAAAATCAACCCCAGACTGATGAGACCCATCAAGGTCAAAACAGCTGTCTGTGGGTGGTTTTCTGGGTATGCACCTTAACCCTGGCTGTGCTCAAAGCTGTGACCATGCAGCAAGCTTAAGCCTATAGGGAACCATGTTAAAAATGGTTATTGAGGCAAAAAGTGACACTGTGCTCATTTGCATGTCATTTCCCAGAATCCCTTGCTGCAGTGGAAGTGGTGTATGCTAGGTGATAATGGGGAAAGGCGGGGTTGCAGACCTGCCTAAGACATGCAGATGAGCATACAGCTATATTTGCATATTTGCTTTCCTGTGGAGGGTTTTTGTCACTTTTTTTACTCACCATAACTTAACTCAGTATTATGGTTTATATATATATATATATATATATATATATATATATATATATATATATATATATATATATATATATATAGAAAGAAGAAAGAAAAAAACAGGCGCACACCTAGTGCATTAAAGTATAACAATAGATTTATGGAACATTAAAAACAGACAAATGCCCACTCACAAGAAAAACGATAATATAGTGCAGTTATGAGATTGGCTCTCATATGCCAGTGGTAGCGTCTGGATCAGCAGTAGTGTCTTTTCCTAACACATGGCGCCGGCACGGCGTGGTCTCCTTCACCGGAAGTGACGTCCACCCGATCTAGTGCCCCGCACAAGGAAATCCCACCGGGAAACAAGGTCCTCGTCCGCCTGCCTTTGATCACCGCAACACCAGGGGAAACAAGGATGTATTCGCTCCTCTGTTTGGCTTAGCCGCTCCCAACTTGCATCAGTCTTTCTTGGTTGGAAAGTGTCTGCTCTGCATTAGCCACGTGGCTAATGCAGAGCAGACACTTTCCAACCAAGAAAGACTGATGCAAGTTGGGAGCGGCTAAGCCAAACAGAGGAGCGAATACATCCTTGTTTCCCCTGGTGTTGCGGTGATCAAAGGCAGGCGGACGAGGACCTTGTTTCCCGGTGGGATTTCCTTGTGCGGGGCACTAGATCGGGTGGACGTCACTTCCGGTGAAGGAGACCACGCCGTGCCGGCGCCATGTGTTAGGAAAAGACACTACTGCTGATCCAGACGCTACCACTGGCATATGAGAGCCAATCTCATAACTGCACTATATTATCGTTTTTCTTGTGAGTGGGCATTTGTCTGTTTTTAATGTTCCATAAATCTATTGTTATACTTTAATGCACTAGGTGTGCGCCTGTTTTTTTCTTTCTTCTTTCCATAGGTATTCCTAGGGAGTTGTGATCCCTTTCAAACGGGCTGCCCTATACCTGGATGCATTCACTTGGAACGGGACTTTATGTTTTTTAAAGGTTTTTTAATAGTTTGGTATCATTTCATTGAAACATTATTTTTAAATTAAAATTTATTTGTATGCATTTTTTATAATTAAATTTAATTATTGTCATATATGTATTATCTTATAATAACATAGGTTCTATTTTTTATTAATTTTATCCCTCTTGGCCACCGCATAGGTTGTTACACCAGAATAGCTAACCTACCCACAGTTAGGCAGGTTGTTATATTAGGCGCTCCTTTATATTTCTGTTTGTTTATATATATATATATATATATATATATATATATATATATATATATATAAATAAATATGATTACATTCTATAATCTGCTTTAGCCTCTTTTTGTGTATGTTCATGGATAATCTATGATTGGATCTTTGAGTTGATTCATTCGCTCTTTTGTGTTCATATTTAAAAGATCTACAATATACAGCTTAACCCCGTTATAGCGCGACCCGTTATAATGCGAATTCGTTTATAACGCGGTTTTCACGTGGCTCCCGTTTAAAAAATATAAATATATATTTTAAAAAAAAATTACACACTGCACACACTACCAGCACACACTCTCACTGCACACACTCTCACTGCACAATGCTCACAGCACACACTCTCACTGCACACTGCACACACTCTCACTGCACACTGCACACACTCTCACTGCACACTGCACACACTCTCACTGCACACTGCACACACTCTCACTGCACACTGCACACACTCACACTGCACACACTCACTGCACACTGCACACACTCCCAGCACACACGCTCACTGCACAATGCTCACAGCACACACTCACACTGCACACACTGTCACTGCACACTGCACACACTGTCACTGCACACTGCACACACTCACTGCACACTGCACACACTCACTGCACACTGCACACACTCTCACTGCACACTGCACACACTCTCACTGCACACTGCACACACTCTCACTGCACACTGCACACACTCCCAGCACTCACTGCACACACTCCCAGCACTCACTGCACACTGCTCACAGCACACACTCTCACAGCACACTCTTACAGCACACAGCACTCACAGCACACTCTCACAGCACTCAGCACTCACAGCCCACTCTCACAGCACTCACAGCACTCACAGCACACTACACTGCACACCACACCACCCACTCCCCCTCCCTACCTTTGGTGTCGACTGCTGAGATCGGACTGGAGCTGGCATCAGGAGGAGGGGGGGGGGGTGTCAGGGGAAGGGGGGTGTCGGGAGGAGGGGGGGTGGTGTGGATGCCGGTAGGGGAGTGACTGAGGAGCAGGCTGGGACTCGGAGGGTCGCGTGGGCTAGGCCCAAAACTGATTATGCCGTGGAGGGCCAGTAGGTGTGGGGGCCTCGGGGGGGGAGGAAGTGGATGCCGGTGGAGGGGGATGGATGCCGGTGGTGGTAGGTAAGGAGCAGGTTGTGGCTGGACTCGGAGGGCCGTTGCTGGGGGACATGTAGGGCTTCCGGCCACCCCTTCCCTCCCTCCCGATCAGGCGCGCGGCGGCCATTTTTGATTTTTTTTATTAGAGCGACCCCGGTTCTAGCGCGGTCGGATCGGGTGGCCCCCGAGGACCGCGCTATAACTGGGTTTAGCTGTATTGGATTATAGAAGTGTATAACACAATATTAATCAGCAATCAATTCATATGCAGATTCACAATATAATATATTATTGATAGTTGTGTATTTAATACAGTATTTAATATGCAATTTATATAATTTATCATAATGTTCATTGTGTTTTTGTCATTGGGATTTATATATCTGTCAGTCAGAGCATTAACAAAGGAGAGAAACTAATGTGTTCAGACAATTTTGATTCCATCTGCAGGTTCTATTGTTGGTTTTAAATAAATTTTATTATTCTGTTCATTGTATTTGAATTAAGTCTTAGTCTGCATTTCCACCCCCACTCGGAAGGTGTCGCTTTTGACGCTTAACACGTCAAATCTCACTGGTGCTGCACACGTGATGCATTCAGCGTGGAGTCAGGTTTGGCGAGGAGTAAGGTATTTAAAAAACACATACACTTAGATTACTTACACTCTTTGATAAAGCGCCAGTATGCACGAAACGCGTTAGAGTGGTTCTTCCTGCTCACGCCATGCTGTCATCTCATCAATAAAGCATTTTTTTAATCTGTTTTTGCACCGTAGCCCCTACTCTTTTTCTGCATGCCGTGCTCCGCTGTTCTAACCTTCTGGATTTTCTTAATTAAAAGCAAAATCGCAAGGAGAAACTTACTTAGATGTATGTGTAAGATGTTCACATTGGTCTCATAGTTTAAGATGTTATTAGTATCCTTTTTAATGGAGTCTCTGATTCGGAACTACACAATTATAAATCTTGCTTTGTGTGGGAGCAAGTACAGAAATAATGCTGCTTATTCAGATGATAGAAGTGTAAGCCAGCCCTAAGAAAATCCACATCAAAGATCTGCTAATGTTACAAAACTACTATAGAATTTGATTATACTGTAATACAATAAATGTTTTTTTTCCCCCATTATTTTTCAATTATGCAAATGGAACTGCAGCTTAAAAGAATCAATATTTGTTGTTTTTTTTCCCCATAAAAGTTTTTATTCTTGGATAATGTTTTTGGGGTACTAAAAATAAAAAGGGACATAGGGGATGGAGAGCATCACAGAGTACAGAATGCAAAGTTGAGGGGGAGGTATGCAGACTCAAATAATAAAAGACAAGTAAAATGTCCTATGTACAGATATATCCCAAAAAGTACACATACTAACCCAATGTCATGATACAGTATGCCACACCTTATTGATGACTGCAGGGAATTTAGAGGCAGGTCCTTTCCAGGCAGCCGCAATGATGCACCTGATCACTGAGAGAATATGATTAATCATTTTTCTCTGCTGCCATTGGTCTTAGTTGGCCTTAGGTGGAGGAGTGCTTCCCATAGGGAGGGTGTCGACTATAGGCTCAGTGTGTCATTGAGACATGAACACCTCAAACTAGAGCTCTTTAATTACCGGGCATTGCCACCATATATGAAAAAGGGAACTGCTCTGGTTACATCCCCAGAAGAATAAAGGTTTGTAGAACTTGTGTATTCGGGCCAGGGTCAAATATAATCTATAGAGAAGTTTGTAACTATTTTCCTTTATTAATGTATTTAAAGCAATCCTGGATATAGTGTCCCATATTTCAGCCGACTCCTTTGTGTCTCTAACTGTTCACCAATATCCTCCTCCCACTGTAATCTGTAGGTGCTCAGTCACTGATACGGGGAAAGAGGTCAAGATAGAAGAGCGAGATGAGCTGCTTTGCAAAAGGAGTGGAGAAATCCTCTCAAACTGCTTTGCTGTACAGGCAGTCCCCGGTTATCCGACACAATGCGTTACTCAAAATGGCGTTGGATAGCGAAACGTTGTAAAGCGAAACACGTTTTCCCATAGGAACACTGTTTAAATGAAAGGTTCCGTTCCTGAAAGCATTTTTAATGCTAAAATACACAAAATATTTTACGCAGACAATAAGATATGCAGCATACACATAAATTATATAGTGTATATACTGTATTATATATATAATATAACATAATATATAATATAATATAAAAATATATTATATAGTATAATATAGTATAATATAAATATTATATACACATAAACAACTTTGCAAAGCGTCGTAAGAGCGTTGGATAAGCCGTTTTGTCGTTGTAAAAATGAACATAGGTATGCATTGCATAGCGTTGGATAAGCCATTCGTTGTAAAGCGAAGCGTTGTAAAACGAGGACTGCCTGTATAGGCTGTGTTGGGGCTTTATGAAGTGGTTTTCTAGTTCAACCCATCTTACCAGGTGAGGCATGGTGTACCAAGCTGTCATCTGAGCTACTTGCGAAGCTAGATAAATTCGCAAACGGAACAGCGAGACCACCCTCTGCGCGATGACTGATCAAAAACTTTCGGTTTATTCTGGGTCTCTTCCCTTTCCATACAAGGCTGAACATGTTCTTTTGGAGACTTAGCAGATCTTTAGTTTTAATGGGGATCAGAGGTGCACTATAAAGGTATAATATATTGGGGAGGAGAATCATCTTGAGAGCATATATCCTACCTATCCATGATATCGAATAGCGTGACCAAGATTTGAGATTTTTGTCATAAACAAAAACATAATATCAAACACATATACAGTAATATCTACAAAAAGAAACCGAAAGATAAGAAAAAAAATAAAAGAAAATAGAAAGGAAAGGCTAAAAACATAATTTTAAAACCAATAGCTGAATGTCAGAAAATGATAATAACTAAAATATAGTGATGTATTAACTATAAAGAAAATGATGATAAATAGATCATAACCTAAACAATATCCTATATATAATGGAATAGTTAATACATAGAAGAGTTGATAACCACATGACCCAAAAATGGAAAGGAAAACAATGTGAACCAGATTATATTGAATAGTTAAATAACACATTGTTGCATATAAGAAAATACACAACATATGATACATAAACATACTATATACCACATAATATTCAGAGTGTTCAGGGTATATTATATTATATTGTATGTATTACTAGCTGAGAGACCCGGCGTTGCCCGTGAGTTAAATTTCCCGCTAGGAAAAGGTGGGGGGGAGGGACAGTGGACAGGAGGAGGGGAGGGACGGGGACAGTGGACAGGAGGGGACGGGGACAGTGGACAGGAGGGGACGGGGACAGTGGACAGGAGGGGACGGGACAGTGGAGGGGAGGGGACGGGACAGTGGACGGGACAGTGGACAGGAGGGGACGGGACAGTGGACAGGAGGGGACGGGACAGTGGGCAGAAGGGGACAGTGGACAGGAGGGGACAGGGACAGTGGACAGGAGGGGGACGGGACAGTGGACAGGAGGGGGGACGGGACAGTGGACAGGGGGACGGGACAGTGGGGAGGAGGGGGTCACGGGACAGTGGGGAGGAGGGGGGGACAGTGGGGAGGAGGGGGGGACATGAGGGACGGGGACAGTGGACAGGAGGGGGGGGGACAGTGGACAGGAGGGGGGGGGACAGTGGACAGGGGGGGGAGAGTGGACAGGAGGGGGTGACAGTGGACAGGAGGGGCGTGACAGTGGACAGGAGGGGCGTGACAGTGGACAGGAGGGGCGTGACAGTGGACAGGAGGGGGGTGACAGTGGACACCGCGCCCCCCCCGCCCCCTCGCCCCCCCCCCCGCCCCCCTCGCCCCCCCCATGCATAGCTCCGGTCCCCACCCTAGAGTGTCTGACACACACACAGTGTCACACACACACACAGACACACACACACACACACAGTGTGTCCCACACACACACACATACACACAGTGTGTCACACACACACACACACAGTGTCACACACACACACAGTGTCACACACACACACAGACACACACACACACACACACAGTGTGTCCCACACACACACACATACACACAGTGTGTCACACACACACACACACACACAGTGTCACACACACACACAGTGTCACACACACACAGTGACACACACACACACACGTCACCTCTCCTTCCAGCCGCCGCCATCTTAGTTACTCCGTGAGGGAGGAAGGGGGTCCTTCCGGCCGCCGCCATCTTAGGTGCCGCGTGGCAGCTGGAGGCTGCCTGGCCACTGCCTGTCCCCGTGCCGGGGAGGGAGGGTGAGTGGAGCGGGAGGAAGGTGAGTGGAGCGGGAGGGAGGTGAGGAGCGGGAGTGAGGTGAGTGGAGTGGGAGGGAGGTGAGGAGCGGGAGGGAGTGGAGCGGGAGGGAGGTGAGTGGAGCAGGAGGGAGGTGAGTGGAGCGGGAGGGAGTGGAGTGGGAGGGAGGTGAGGGGGGCGAGTGGAGCAGAGGGAGGCGAGCGGAGGGGAGGCGGGGAGGTGAGAGGAGCACCGGGGAGGGGGGAGGTGAGTGTGATGGGGGAGGAGAGGACAGAGAGAGAGGTGTGTGTGTGTTGGACCTTTGGCCCGTCACTCCGCCTCAGGCCAATGAGAGGTGTGCAGGGGCGGGCGGGCCAAGGGACCAATGAGATTTCCCCTAGGGACACAGGACATCCAGACAGGCATACAGTGCTTTCACTAATATAGTATATAAGATGTGGTATATAGTATGTATATACAATATCATGATAATCTCTTGAGCCAGCATTGTGTTGCTTCTTACCTTGCCAGGCAGCAATGGAACAGGAGTCTGTGGAGCGGTCGCCGCAGGGGTGTGTGCTCCGCCCCCGCCATGCTCTCATTGGTTCTCTCTCCTCCACTCACCACTTGCCTCCCGGCCACCGTCCGCGTGGGTTCCCTTAGCAGCAGTGCTGCCAACAAGCGCCACTGCTGTCGGCACACTCGCGCATGCCGCCGCACTCGTTTCCCATTTCCAATTACTTCCCAAGTACATTTCACCACACTTTGGTTGCCAATTTGCCACAAGTGACCAAGCGAATGGCGACAGGGTTGCCCACCTCGGCTATAGAGGGTGGGAAGAGATATACAGTATGTGGGTTGGTTATAGTTAGCATTGTCATCTGCAAACCGACTTAATTTATAGTCCAGGTTTTCAATCTTAATTTCTGAGGTATCTACGTTGCAATGAATCATTCTGGCCAGAGATCAAAATGTGAAGGCGAAAAAGCAATGGGTAGAGTGGACAACCCTTCCTAGTTTTATTTTAAATGAGAAACTGCATGAAAGCTTGCCCCCGCAAGCCTTTCTGATAAAGGCTTTTGATGACCTATAATGTAGCTTGATCCAGTTTACAGGCTTTTGGATTTAAGGGAAATTTTGTTGTGTCGTAAAAAGATATCTCCAATCTACCCCTATCAAATGCTTCTTCGGCATATAGGGAAAATAGCATTGCAGGGGAATTGTATATTTTGGTTGTGTGGCTTAAGTCTACGATCTTCCAGATGTTATCCAGGGCCTGTTTGTCCAGGATAAACTCCACTTGGTCGGGTGGATTAATCTCAGGAGTCAGTTATAAAGCTCTGTTGCCAATACTTTTTGAGATAATTTTGATATCCACATTTATCAGAAAGAGGGTGATAATTCTTAGTCGTTCGGGTCTTCCCCAGCTTTATGGATCAGCTAAATGGAAGCAAGAAGCATTTAATTTGGGATTTCTTGGGCTTGTAAATGATTGTTAAATAATTTTCCCAAATATTTAGTTTGGGAATGAATATATTGCACAATTGATTTGTAATACGATCCCAGAAAAACCATCAGGGCCTGGAGCTTTGGAGCCTTTCAGGGATTTAATGACCAATTCAACCTCATTTTGTGTAATTGGGAGATTGAGTTTGTCAGGAAACTTGACGGAGTTTGCTAGCCTTAAAGTCAGTCCGATCTCTTTGTCCCCGAAGCGATTTGTTTTCTGGCCATCATGGAGTTTACTGTAAAAATGTTAAAATGTACCTAGTATTTCCCCTGGATTATTAGTCAAAAGACCCAACTCGAGTTTTAGTGAGGTAATATGATTTGCTGTGTGATCCGTTCTGAGCTTTCTAGTCAACATAGTGTCGGCTTATTACTTTTCTCATAAAACCTCTGGCTGTCCATCTCAGTGATTTTCTGCCTGTTCTATGACTATTTGATTTAGTTCTTTCTAATATTTTTTATTTGGTCACTGGGGGACTGGAAGAGGACTTTTTGTGCAGGAATTCGAGAAGTTCCAGCTTCAAATTGAGGTATTAGAGCTTCTTACTCTGTGAGGCTATTCTAATGAAGAGGCCCCTTATATGTGCCTTATGTGCTATCCATATAGAGTTTAAAGGAACATCGTGAGTGGTGTTAGTCTAAAAAACAAAAAAGCTCTAATTCATTGGATACTTGTGTAACGGGTATTCGCTCTAGCTTGACCCACCCAATCTCATATTGGCCCGTGTGGTCTAACCAGCCCCCATTACATGGTCGTTTCTGGTGGTGCACCTGTAGGCAACAGGACTCCTGAGTCTGCCCGCATGATGGTATTCGGGATTGTCAATCCAGACAGGCAGCTGAGGTAGTGTGTGCGAGTCCTACCTATGTAACGTACAGCGCCTCCACCTCATCAGGATATATGCGTCCGCAGGGAGATGGTCCTGATGAGGAACTCCTTCTTGGTGGTGCCTTCCACTGGAGAGTAACTTCACACTCACACAGTGGGGGTATCTTTGAACATGGCATCTTTATTGTTGATGTATGGGCAAGCAGCTGTCTCAGCCGCACATATTTCTTTGCTGTCCCTTTGACAGGTACGCCCTCCCAATGGAGTGGGATCCCCTCTCCCCGTAGGGAGATCACCCCTGTGCCAGGTCCCTGGACACAGTGTGGCTCTTATCAAGTTAGATGTAGAAATGGACCACTAGTTACTGCACTAGTGGATCCTTCATTCCCAACACACTCCAACAACTCAGCAACAACAACCTAACTTTGGGCAGTGCTGTGCCTTATATACTTCAGGAACTGTCACAGCTCTGATGTCACTAACTGTGGACTCAGAGCATGTAGCCACTCCCACCCATACATAGGGCACCTCACCAGGGTGTGAGGGCAAACCTCCATGATTACTGCTGGCATTCCTTTTAATATACCCGGTTTACTGCCAGCAGGGGAGACAAATGCAGACCATTTTACATGCATGGCTACACTTGTAAAACAATATCAGGGCTAGATCAGAAGCATGTTGTTTTATCTCCATGAGTGCCTAGGCAGTGGTCTCTGCCACCCTTTTATACAGATTTCAACTGAACCATGATCCGACCACGTTATGGGATGGATTTTAGCAGAATGCACCAATTAGAAAACTTGGCATGAAATGAATAGATAGTCAGTGCGGGAGTAAGAACGAAGGGTATTAGAGTAGAAGGAGTAGTGCTTCAGGTCCAGGTGTTAGCATCTCCAAGTATCTACTACTGAATGTTGTTTGAGTAGGGAGTTAAGAAAACATGCCACTGATTTTCTCTTTGAGGGAGCCTACTGTAAGTCTCCGCCTATAACTAAGACAGAGAAGAATGAGGCGAGGATCTCTTTGTTTGGGCAGTTGCGGGCGTACAGGCTCGCCAGCGTCACTGGGAATTACAGATCCTTCCTGCAAGAATTATGGATCTTCCATTTTTGTCAAATAAAAATTCTGTTCTAGTATGAAAAGGATTAGAGTGTTGAGGAGTATGGCTGCCCCATTTTTTTTCTCTGAAGAGGAGGCTAGATGAAACTGTGGAAAGCGTTTATCAATGTATTTTGGGAAAAATTTGATGCTGAAATGTGTTTTTTGAAGCATTAAAATATCTGCATGTAAGTCACGTAGTTAGTAAAAGCTACCTTTCTTTTCTTGGGGATACTAGTAATTCTCATGATAACCACAGTATATCTGGATGGCGAGAGCGAATTGCAAAAAGTGAGAAAAGAAACAAAGATCATATGACCCACAAACAGATATATGCATACAGTAGGTAAACCGTAATAAGGAGAAATAAAGAAGTCTGCTAACTTTGGACGATGATGGGGGCTATAACATTAGGTGTCTGAACTTTGGGGAAAAATGTGCGATGGGGAGTTTGGCTGGGATGAAACGACATCCTAGCTCAAAGCCCAGGGGACGGGAGCCTGGGCAGGGGTAGTTGGCATACCACATAATGACCATCATGGGGGAAGAACACCATGCCTGCAGCGGGCCGGGTACATTCTGGGTAAAGCTAAGCAGGTAGGTTCCAGGATCGCCATAGCAACAGGTCCACAGTGCAAACTTTCTCAAGATGCATGTGAAAAAACAGAAAAAATAGAAAAAATATACACAGTGCAAACCAATAATAAAAAGATAAATGAAAAAATCCCAAAATCTGAATTTTCCACTCACGTGGTGTATGAAAAATTCAAACGTTTTTCCAACACATGGAGTCCTGCGGATTTTTTTTTTTTTTTTTTTTTACTGTTGTAGGACTATGGCTTCCAAGATTTGTGAAGGAAAGAGAGTAGAGAACATAGTGCAAATAACGTTTTTATGAGTTACAATGCAGTGAAGATACAATCACATGCTCTCAGATAAAGGCATATAGACCACCCAGGGTCTGAAGACATCTCTGCGAGAACGCGACTTGTCCCGTCTCCCCAGCTTATGTCACACACCCGGAAGCAAAGCAGTGCCCTGAGACAGAAGGACAATGGAGCTGGCGTTCATAGCAGTGGCGCCTCCGGATGGCCAGTCTTCAGACCCATGAGTGGTCTATATGCCATTATTTTCTGGGAGCAGGTGAGTTAGTAATTCATGCACCCCCCCCCCCCCCCTTTTGTGTTATAGCTGTTGTAATATAAAACACATTTGATATCCATGTTATATCCATTTACATGATTCTTGAGAGATGCATGGATAAAAACATTAGTGTCTAAACTCTAACTTGTACTTTAGAGATTACTTCTCAACTTAGATCCTTTTTGGCTGGTATATTAAACTTCTTGCCCTGAATTTTGTTTCCTTATTACTCTAATCTTTGGTCAGCTGCTCCTTCCACGTACATATCTGTTTCATGTTTTGTCATTGACTTTGTAAGGTATTGTATAAAATAAATAACAGGTTTTTGAATTCTACTTCCAAACCCCAATTTGTTTTTGTTGACCACCCTTATTTTTTTTTTTTTTTTTCCAATGTTTTTATTAGGCATTTATACAAATATCATAGCCTAAAAATTATTTTTTGAACAACTTTTTCTGGGGGAGAAGTAGAATGGCAACCGGAGCTGCCAGAGAAGAAGAAAAGAGAGGAAGGGGGGGGGGATGCCTTCGGGGAAGGTAGGCGAAGAGAGGGGAGGGGGGTGTGGGGAAGGAAGGGGAGAGAGAGGGGGAGGGAGGGAAAGATAGGTGGGAGGGGTGGGTAACCCATTTGGCTGTTGTAAGTTCTCTGTTTCGGACTTACGGGGAGGAGGAGGGCCTCCGACTCACTAAGGTTGGTTGGGCAACTCTGGTAAGGAGGATCCAGGGTTCCCAGATATCCTCAAAGGCGGGGACATTTTGCCGAACGATGGCGGTCAGCCGTTCCATAGTCATCACATCACCGATTCTGTTTTTAATCGTGCTCAGTGCTGGCGTGGTCGTTTTCCTCCAGGAGGCCGCAATGCAGCATCTAGCCGCGGTAAGGATGAAGGATATTAATTTCCTGGTGGGCCGGACAATGTCTGGCATTGGCGCAGCCAACAGGTAGGTCAGTGGTTAAATAGGTATTTCTAGGTCGGTGATCTCTTTTATCAAAATTTGGACCTTGGTCCAGTATTTCACAATTTCTGGACAGGACCACCAGATGTGGACCATGTCCCCTCTATTACCACAGCCTCTCCAACATTGGTCTGATGCCAGAGGGTAGATCTGGTTTAATCGTGCTGGGGTAAGATACCAGCCAAACATGATCTTGTAAATATTTTCCTTGATTGTAGTACATAGGGAAGTTTCTGAGGCTGCCTGCCAGATTTCTTCCCAAGTCTCTCTTTCTATATTCATACTCAGATCTGCTGCCCATCTAAGCATGTAATCATGCTGTTTGGGAGTCGTTGAATGCTCTAGTACAGCGTTTCCCAAATGGTGGGTCGCGACCCGGCACCGGGCCACGGCACCAAAATTGCCGGGTCGCAGCGAGGCTGGCCGCGCGGTGTCTCCCGTCCGCGCCCCCCCCCCCCCCCACCCCCCGCTCGAGTTAAAAAAATGGCAGCGATTCCCCCCGCGGTCCCGCGCGCATGCGCAGGGCAAGCAGGGCCCGCTCCCTTCCTCCCCCCCCGCTCCCTTCCTCTCCCCCCGCTCCCAACGTGGGACGGAGGAGGAAGTCCTCTGCGGCCCGCTTCCAGAGCTCACCTCTCGTGGCACCTCCTCCCGTGGCACCCCCTCCCGAGCCCACCTCCTGTGCCACCCCCTCCCGAGCTCACCTCCCGTGGCACCCCCTCCCGAGCTCACCTCCCGTAGCACCCCCTCCCGAGCTCACCTCCCGTGACACCCCCTCCCGAGCTCACCTCCCGTGGCACCCCCTCCCGAGCTCACCTCCCCTGCCACCCCCTCCCGAGCTCACCTCCCGTGGCACCCCCTCCCGAGCTCACCTCCTGTGGCACCCCCTCCCGAGCCCACCTCCCGTGCCCCCAAGCCCACCTCCCGTCCCGGGCAGCAGGGGATATCGGGGGCAGCAGGGGAAAGCATCCGGCGGCAAGGTAAGTCACCCCACCCAGTCACTGTCAAAGTCACTGTCAAGTGTCACTGTCACCCACCCAGTCACTGTCAACCCCCAGTCACTGTCACCCACCCAGTCACTGTCAACCCCCAGTTACTGTCACCCAAAGTCACTGTCACCCAGTCACTGTCACCCACCCACCCAGTCACTGTCACCCACCCAGTCACTGTCACTCACCCACCCACCCAGTCACTGTCACCCACCCAGTCATTGTCACCCACCCAGTCACTGTCACCCACCCACCCAGTCACTGTCAAGTCACTGTCACCCACCCACCCAGTCACTGTCACCCACCCACCCAGTCACTGTCACCCACCCACCCAGTCACTGTCAAAGTCACTGTCACCCACCCAATCACTGTCACCCACCCAGTCACTGTCACCCACCCACCCACTGTCTCCCACCCACCCAGTCACTCACCCACTGTCTCCCACACACCCACCCAGTCACTGCCTCCCACCCAAGTGTCCCAGTCCCCCCACCCAGTCCCCCAGTCCCCAGTCCCCCCAGTCCCCCCACCCACCCAGTCCCCCCTCCCCCCCCACCCACCCAGTCCAACCCAGTCCCCCCTCCCCCCCACCCACCCAGTCCAACCCAGTCCCCCCTCCCACCCACCCAGTCCCAGTCCCCCCTCCCACCCACCCAGTCCCCCCTCCTCCCCAGTCCCAGTCCCAGTTCCCCCTCCCCCCCAGTCCCAGTCCCCCCTCCCACCCAGTCCCCCTCCCCCACCCACCCAGTCCCCCCCTCCGACCCCCACCCACCCAGGTCCTCCCCCCCAGTCCCAGTCCCCCCTACCACCACCACCCACCCAGTCCTCCCCCCCAGTCCCCCCTCCCTCCCAGTCCCAGTCCCCCCTCCCACCCAGTCCCCTCCCCCACCCACCCAGTCCCCCTCCCCCACCCACCCAGTCCCCCCCCTCCCACCCACCCAGTCCCCCCCCTCCCACCTACCCAGTCCCCCCCCTCCCACCTACCCAGTCCCCCCCTCCCACCCCCCCCCCCCTCCCACCCACCCAGTCCCCCCCTCCTCCCACCCACCCAGTCCCCCCCTCCTCCCACCCACCCAGTCCCCCCCTCCTCCCACCCACCCAGTCCCTGGCCCCCCTCCAGTCACTCACATCTGTCATTGCCTGTAATTCACTGTTTGTGTCTGTGTGCGTATAGGGGAGAGCGAGTGTGTGTGTGTGTGTGTGTGTGTGTGTGTATCTGTATCAGTGTCTGTGTGTGTGTTTGTGTGTGTGTGTGTGTGTGTGTGTGTGTGTGTGTGTGTGTGTGTGTGTGTATATATATCAGTGTGTGTGTGTGTGTGTGTGTGTGTGTGTGTATCAGTATCAGTGTGTCTGTGTATCAGTGTCTGTGTGTATCAGTGTGTGTGTGTATCAGTGTCTGTGTGTGTGTGTATCAGTGTCTGTGTGTGTGTGTATCAGTGTCTGTGTGTGTGTGTATCAGTGTCTGTGTGTGTGTGTGTAGCAGTGTCTCTGTGTGTGTATCAGTGTGTGTGTAGCCGTGTCTCTGTGTGGCTGCGTGTGTGTGTGTGTGTCAGTGGCTGCGTGTGTGTGTATCAGTGGCAGTGTGTGTGTCAGTGGCTGCGTGTATCAGTGGCTGTGTGTGTGTGTGTGTATCAGTGGCTGTGTGTGTGTCTGTGCAGGCCCTATAGGCCAGTATAGGCGATAAAAATTTTAGTGGGTCACGAAGGAGAAGTTCAAAAATAACCGGGTCACGGAAAAAAAAGTTTGGGAAACCCTGCTCTAGTACATTGTATATATCCGATATTAGACCCTTCTGGTGAGTCTTAACCTCACAGAGGTGCTCGAACTTAGTGAGAGTGGGGTATTCTGGAAGAGGACAGGTGGTCCGTACAAAATTTCTGATTTGTAGATATTTGAATATGTCCAATTCTCGAATTTTATATTTAGTCCTCATTTCTTGATAGGTCAGGAGCTTCCTTAAGCTCAGAAGATCAGCAATCGCCTCTATACCCCGTGTGTTGAATTGGACGAACAGTTTAGATCCGCATCCCGGAGGGAATCTCGGGTTATTAAAGATAGGGGTCAGTTGAGAGCTAGTTGAGGAGAGATCATATTTGAGTTTGCAACTATTCCAGACGTCCCACGTGAGTCGTGAGGCCTGCAGTGCAAGATTATATTTTTGCCCCTCTCCTCTGTCCAGGCTCCAGAGGTAGGCTTGCAAAGAAGGCATCTTGGCATATTGAGTCTCTATTTTTACCCAGCAACAACGGGTCGGGTCTGAGTTCCACATTACTACCTGCTTGAGCTGGGCAGCTAAGTAGTATTTATATAAATCTGGTACCCCCAGCCCCCCCCCCCCCCTAGATCTCGCGGCCATCAGGACCGATCTGGCTACTCTGGGCCTCTTGCCCTGCCAAATGAAGTGGAGCAATCTGTTCTGTATGTATTTTAGATCAGTGGCCGGAACGTGGATCGGGAGTGTCTGAAAAAAGTATAACATTCTTGGGAGTATATTAATTTTTGCGGAAATCATCCTCCCGAACCACGAGATCTGGTAACCTTCCCACTGATCTAGATCCTTTTTGATCTTGACCCATAACTTCGGGTAGTTATCCCGGTATAGGTCAAGGTAGTGCCGTGACACATTAATTCCCAGATACTTAATGTGCGAAGGGCACCACCTATAGCTAAAATTTAGTTTAAGGAGTTTTACCACGGGGTCTGGGAGGCTAAGATTTAGGGCCTCTGATTTGTCGCTGTTTATTTTATATCCTGATACCTTACCAAACTCCGTTAGTTCCATCTGAAGGTTAGGAAGGGAAGTTAAGGGCTTAGTCAGAGTAAGGATGATATCATCAGCGAAAAGGGAAATTTTGTATTGTTCCTGATCAAGGGTGAGACCATGAATATTCGGGTTTTGTCTTATTCTAGTCGCCAGTGGTTCGATCGTGAGAGCGAAAAGGAGAGGGGAGAGGGGGCATCCTTGCCGGGTTCCATTGCGGATTTGGAATCGTTCGGGGCCTCCACCTGAAAGTCTTACTGAGGCTGACGGGTTTTGGTATAGCGCCTGAACCCCCTTCATGAACGAATCTTTGAACCCAAATTTTATCAGTGTGTGTTCTAAAAATAGCCAGTCAATTCTGTCAAATGCCTTCTCCGCATCTAGACTTAAAAGCATCGCCTTTGCTCCTGAGAGGTGGGCATGGTCAACTAGGTTAATGATTTTACGAGTATTGTCTGAGGCCTGGTGGCCCAGGACAAACCGACCTGGTCCATATGTATTAGTCTCGGGAGGATGGGATTAAGTCTGTTCGCCAAGATTTTACTATATAATTTTAGATCATTGTTCAACAGTGAGATTGGTCTATAACTGCCGCATTGGGTAGGGTCCTTCCCTTCTTTGAGTATTATAGCCAGATTGGCGGACGACATTGAAGACGGGATGGGACTCCCTTCTAAGAATGAGTTGAACAAGCTTAATAGATGGGTGGACAGGATGGGGAGAAATTTCTTATAGTAGGCATTAGTAAAACCATCAGGGCCCGGCGCTTTGGAAATTTTTGAAGCCTTTACAGCCATTTCTAATTCTTCAGCTGTAATTGTGGCGTTCAAGATAAGATTTTCCTCCTCTGTTAGTGAGGGAAGATCGCAATCTGCTAGGTAGTCAGTGGCTGCCGAAAGGTCCTTTAAGCCTGGGTTAGCAGAGTTGGCCCTTAGGTTATATAGTTTGGTATAAAATTTGGTAAATTCCTCTGCTATTTTTTTTCCGTTATATAAAAGCTCACCAGAGCCGTTCCGGATCGTCGTTATTTGCGATCTTTTTTGTATACCTCTTAGCTTGCTAGCGAGAAGTCTATCGGCCTTGTTCCCTTTATCATAATACATCTGACCCGTCCATTTGAGAGCTTTTTCTACGTTATCCAATGAGTAATTTTTAACTCGCTTCTAGCAGTTTTCAGCTGTTTATAAATTCTCTGGGAGGGGTTAATTTTGTGCTGCTGCTCTAAGCTGATTATTTTGTCAGTAAGCTCCTTGGTTAGTTTAAGTTTATTTTTTTTCCGGTGGGAGGCAATCGAGATGAGATTTCCTCGGATTAACGCCTTATGGGCTTCCCACAGGGTTGCTGGAGATGAGACGGACCCTGCATTTATTCGGAAGTATTCCCTAAGGGATTTTTTGAGGTCCAGAACTGTCCCAGAGTGATTCAGTAAGGAGTCGTTAAGTCTCCAGCAATACGAAATCGTTTTCACAAATGGAATGGACAGGGTCATGGTGATGGGAGCGTGATCTGACCACGTGATTGGGCCGATATCTGTGTGTGTGGTGGCTTCTAGGATGTTCTTGGTAGCAAGGAAATAATCGATACGGGAATAGGTCTGGTGAGGTGCCGAGTAAAAGGTGTAATCTCTTTGCCCCTGATGTTGTGTTCTCCAAATGTCCAAAAGAGAAAAGTCCCCCATAATGTCTTTAAATTTTTTCCCCAGTCTTTGTGACTGAGTAGAGTGTTGTCGCCCTGGGAGGCTCGATTTGTCTTCTCTTGGGTTAAGAGCCATGTTTAGGTCCCCCGCGATAAGTAGCGAGGATAGGTACTGTGGGTCAATTTCTTCCAGAACTTTTTTTAAGAATTCTGTCTGGTTCTCGTTTGGGGCATATAGGTTAATAAGGGCGATTGCCGTGCCTGAAAGTGAGCCGTATACCACAATAAATCTACCCTCTGGATCGGCCTGGATTTTTGTTAGATTAAATGGGGTGCCCTGACGAATCAAAATGGCAACCCCTCTGCGTTTGCTACTAAACGATGAGAAGTAGCTCAACGGATACGCTTGCTGAAATGTTTTCGGCGGCTCCTGAGATGTGAAGTGTAGTTCCTGGAGCGCCAGGCGTCTCTTCCTATTGTTATGCAGGCCCTTAACATTTAGGGAAACAATTTTTAGTGCTTTTTGTTGAGACATTTTGTCTTAAGTTTTAGCTGGGCCAAGGGTGGGATCCCCTCCGGTTTGGGGGGGGGGAGGCTTGAGAGGGAGTCTTTGTGACTGGGGTTGCCTGCTTTGTCGGGGAATCGGCGTGTATGTTGTCGTTGAAGTAGAGCTTAGAGACAAGCAGCCAAAATGGGGGGGAACAGAGGGAAGTTGGAGGGGGAGGAGGGGGGGGGAGGGTTGGGTGAAGAACCGCTGGGACAGTAACAGCGGGGAGGAGAAGAAGAGAAGAAAGTCGACCCTAATGGGGTCTTAAAGGTTGAAAACCGGTCTAATCTAAGGACTGGCTGGAGTGGTATAAGACCCTTGGGGGCGGGTCCGGTAACGGCCTCCAGCAGAGGCGGGCTGGGCAGAGACCCTTAACAATCTTCGGTTACACCCGAGCATATTTTCTCTAGGGTGTCCGGGTTGAGGAGGCTTCCAGGGAACCTACTGCCAACAGGGCAGGTCGGGTCTATGCTCCCATCGCCCCATTTTCCTTTGTGTGGGGGAAGCTGAAGGAAGCTGAAGGGGGATAACATCTTTTGGTTTCCCATGTATTGAAGTGCGGGTGAGATTGGGGGGGGGGAGTGGGTTAGGGCTGGTGGGAATGGGGGAATGAGTTGCGCGCATGAGGATGGGTGCCTAGATATAGAGGGGGACGAGAGGAGGAGGGGTGGAGAAAGGGAGAGCCACAAGGGAGAAGGAAAGATAAGATAAGGAGGGGGGGGGAGAGAGAGGGGGGGGTGGAGGTGGGGGGGTAGAGGTGGGAGGGTGAAAGGGCAGTTCAAGTACATGTTCCCTTTTGTTATTCATTTTAGCTAGCATGAAACATTCAAAGTACATATTACATTACACAATCCTTTACCACCAGGGTAGGTAGTGCCAACCTTTTGGGATAGGCTACACACTCCTGATGTCCAAAGTGACACTGTTATGAGGCGTCATTTCCAGGGAGGTAGGATCCTTGGGGGGGGGGGAGGAGGGGGGGAGAAGGGGGGGTGGGCAGAGGGGGTGGGGTTGAGGGAGAGGGTGGGGGGGGAATGTGAGGGAGGGAGGGGAGGGGGGTGAGGGGAGAAGGGGGTAAGGGTGGTGGAGTAACAGGTATGGGGGGGGGGAAGAAAAAGGGAGGGAGTGTGAGGGGAGGGGGGGAGAGGGGAGAGGAGTGGGAGAGTACCGCGACAGGGTGGGGAGGGGGGGGTCCTTTATTGGGTAAGCCCCTCTTCGTATTCCCCCTGAGCATCAAGGAGTATATATCCCACAACTCCAGGTGGGGTCAGTTAGCCCTCATGAAAGGGCAATAGACTCCTGTGACCTGTTTGGTTGACGTAATTAAGGATCATTTCTTTAACAAACAGACTGAACCTCGGGGAGCATAGAGAATATGCAGTACATGGGCCATGACAGGTAAGTTAGGCATTGACTTCTTTCATAAAGATTGCTATAAACTCCTGGTACCTGTTGAGATGATGCAGGTTAGAGACATAGGTATAACATCAGATCGCATTTAGCCAGTACTAACAAAACATTCATTCGACCAGGTGTTAGGATTTTGCAGTGTGTAGGGGAGGTCGTTGCCTCCTGCTTTTAGTCCGGGCAGTGTCTCTCCTGTGTGTTGTTGGGAACAGTTTTGGCAGAGTGAGAGGGTAGATAGTTAGTGAAGGCCGGGAGGGGTTTGGTGGTAGGGGTGGGGTGGGGTGGAGTGGGGTGGGGGGAGGGAGAGGGGAGAAAAGGGGGGGGAGGTGGGGAGGAGGGGGAAAAAAAGGGGGGGAGGTGGGGAGGAGGGGAGAGGGAGGGGTGGGTGGAGGTGGGGAGAGGAGGGGGGGTGGGGAAAGGAGGGGGGGTGGGGAGAGGGGGAGAGAGGAAAGAGGGGGGGGCGAAGGGGGGGAGGGGGGAAAGAGGGGGGGGGAGGGGGGAAAGAGGGGGGGGCGGAGGGGGGAGAGGAGGGGAGGTGGGGAGAGGGGGAGGGGGGAAAGAGGGGGGGCGGAGGGGGAGGGGGGGAAGGGAGGGGGATACATATGTCAGCATAAGCAACAATTTGTCTCAGCCTGTAAGTGAAGCGAGAGTGATAACATGTGCTCCATTCGGAGCGATAACAGTAACGGTCGCAACAGCAACAGCAGAGCCCTTTCTTGGGACACTGAATCAAAATGGGGGAACATCTACAGCGCTAACGTTAAAAAAGGAAAAATAAAACAAAGAAAAAAGGGGGGGGGGAAGGGGAGGGTTCCTGGGAGCCTGAGGGAAGGAGTCAATGTCTAGTCCTGATATTCCTTCTAGTGGGGGACAACACAACTATAAGGTAGTGAAGGGGGAACCCAGCTGAATTTAGGGGTGGTAGGGAGAGACTCAGAGGGGAATATATGTGGGTACCACAGTGTTACAGACCCTGTCCCTGGAAGCCTGACCACGGAAGGGCGCGTGCGGGTCTGTGAAGTCTTGCGCTGGCGGCTCCAGGGAGGGAGAGGGAGCCTGGGATCCGGCGAGGATAAAGGAATGCCCAGGGAGGGCCCATCGGCCGAGAGGGGGGAGCGCCAGGTAGCCCCGAGCTGGGAGTATCCTGTGGTGGCAGCTGGATGTCACTCGGGGGCTCCCGGCGCACGGCCCAGGTATCGCCTCCAGGTCCAGGCGAGGCTTCCGTCGGCTCCAGGCGTGGGTCGCGCACCCTGCTGACGTCACTCGCGGCTCGTCCGTTGGCTTCGTGACGCTCCGCGGACGGGGATGGCTTCCGGGTTCAGGCGGGGTCTCCGTCGGCGCCGGATGTGAGTCGCGCAGCCCGACGTCAGCCGTGGCTCGCCAGCAGACCGCATGGAGCTCCGCGGGCGGGGACGTCTCCATCGGGCGCCATTTTGTGGAGGGAGATGTGCATCTCAACCAGGGGAGCCACGTGGACCGGTAAGCTCGTTCCGGACGCCATTTTGGGGGAAATTCGTAGCAGGCGATGGCGTTCTCCTCGACGGGCACCGGGAATAGCTGCGGAAATCCGAAGTCGGCCGCGCGGTGTCCGCCCCCCAATTGTCCTTGGTAGGACTTCTGGAACCGGGGAGGAAGAAGGGCACCCCGCGGCTGCGACTCGGAAGTCTTTCTACATGGGAAGGTAAGGTCGCCTCCGACGCCATTTTGGAAGAGTTTCGGGGCTGATGATGGCGTGGTCCCGGGCGGGAGGTTGGTTTGCCTGTGAGTCTTTCTTTATCTGTCTCGGGATTGTCTTTGCTCGGCAATCCGCTCGGAGGCTCGCACACGCTGATCATCTTTTTCTTGGTCCCGGTTACCAGCTGAGTGGGCAGGTTGGAGGGAGTCCACGGGAAGGCCCAGGGCTTTTGCTAAGTGCACCATATCCTCAGGGTGCCGGATGGTGAGGAATTTGCCCTTGTGGGGAATAATCAGTTTAAAAGGGAACCCCCATCTGTAGTTTATTTCTTTCTCACGAAGGAGTAATGTTAGGGGACGTAGTGCTTTGCGTCGGTCCACTGTAAGCTTGGAAAGGTCGTTATAGACCTGAAGCGGGTCGCTTCGGAACGCGATTGTGTCTCTCCCCCTGCTAGCTCCTATTAGTTTATCTTTGGTGGAGTAGCTGTGGAGTCGCACGATCACGTCCCGCCGACGGTTGGGGTCCTCGGAGCGCGGGCCCTGGGTTCTGTGCGCCCTGTCCATTTCCAAATCCCGGGAGTCAAGGTCTGGGCATATGGAGAGGAAGAAGTCCTTCAGGTATGCTCGCAGATGCGTGGGTAGCACTGCCTCAGGGATGCCGCGGATCCGCAGGTTCTGGCGGCGATCCCTGTTTTCCTGGTCCTCCAATCCGTCTCTTAGTATATTTATTTCTTGGCCCAGGCGTATGATCTCATCATCGGCCTCTGACTGGTGGTGTAAGGCCTCGTCCAGTCTGGTCTCCAGTGTGGTAGTGCGTTCCTGCAGCCCCTGGATATCATGCCTAATTTCCGCCACTGCGTCTTTTATATTGGCCTGTAGTGACCGTTGGAGCTTGGCATGGAGTTCCTCTAGGTATGCCTTTGTGATCCCCCCGTCCGGGGAAGGGGGGGTCTCGGTAGGGCTTGCTGAGTCTGAGAGGCCTTGTTTGCCTCGTGGGCCAGAAGCCTGGGGGCCATCTTGCCTTCTATTCCCCGTCTCAGCAGGCTGTTTTGCAGGAGAGAAGTACTTCCCCACTCCCTGAGTCGGGGGATTTTTCCCCTTATTAGCCATCCCTCTGGTTTTAGAGGGTCGTCAGGGGCTTTTTTCAGGGTTTTTGCCCGGGGTAAAAGGGTTTAAATCTGCGGTTATTCAGGAGGGTCTCTGGAGCTCAGCTTTTACCCGACTGTCCTGGATGACGTCATAGACACGCCCCCGACCACCCTTATTTTTAAAGGCCGACGGATGTATAGCTTCTGGCAAATATTACGGTTTAGGTGTATGTCCCTAATAATCTTTGCAAACCGTTTTGCAACATGCGCCAAAAGATATGTTTTTGTGTAAACCCTGAAACTTGGACACAGAACAGAATCCTTTCTCTGTCCGAGGCTTAGCAATGTGCTTAGGTATACTCTCTCATTTGGGCTGCTCTAAAGTCTACTTGACAAGAGACCTTAAAATAATATTAAACCTGTTTTGATACTGCAAAATGTACTGTTGTTTTATACTACCCTAGCAATCAGCTGTTCCAGCCTTAGCTCCATATACATAAGACACATGAAGGCACTGTCGGTGACAATCAGAGCTATTTCTCTTCTCTAAGTTACCACACACACGATCACCAATGAATTGAAGTATTATTACAACTACATACAGTAAATGACTAAATGTCTAGTCTATCTCTGTACCAGACCTGACGCAAAAGGTATGATGCCAAGTCTCTCCTTTTTCCATGTGTGTCCATCCTGCACATGAAACTGGACATTTTCCACCTAAGCCAAGTCCAATTACTCCTTTGAACTGACTGAATAAATCACAAAATGCCCATACTCCCAGGCACTGTGCCTTGACTCCTGCCGTCATCTCTCCGTTCTATTTTGTTTATTTGTCCCTCCTATCATCCACATTTTTGCAACGTCCTTCAATTTTTTTCTTTTACAAGTGAATCAAGGAATGCTACTGCCTTTCTTATTCTACAGATGCAATTCTCACACTTCTAAATCCAAGGATGCACAAGTCTAGGATATATATATATATGCCTTGTCGTGGCATGCAGGCTTACAAATGCTTTGGCCAAAGGGTTTAACAAAAGAACCCCTTTTCACGAGATTATTATTTTATTTTAGCCTAATTGGTAGGAGCGCAGGAATCGTTCTTTTAGTTTTTCTATATGTAAGGCCTATTTGTTTCTCACAAATATTAGGCAATCCTTTTCTTTGCTGCATAGTCCATAAGGGCATTTTAAATATAGTATCTCTGAAACGTCATAGGGGTAGGTTTATTGGCTCATCTGCTTTACATAGCAGTTACAGAGCCCCTACCAATTTTCCTATTAGTGCAGGTATAATACACCCCAGTGTCAGTCTGCACATCACCCTCTATTGAAGAGTAGGTGAATGTGTAAGGCTGACAGAAATATGTGTAAGTTTTATTATATTCACACCAGGGATTTGTGCACCCACAGTTTACCTCTACATTAAGGTAACTATGATACTGGCTTTGGCCAGATTATAATTGCACTACTCACATAAATTTATGCTTTATTTAACCCCTTCAGGGCTTTCACACATTTTTTCACCAGTCCATGGGACGATTATTACATATATTCAGTGTTGGTACCTGCATACGGTTATGTCTTGTCGTGGTATGCAGGCTTATAAAGGATTTGGCCAAAGGGTTTAACAATATATATATATTTTTGTATATATATATGTAGGGAAAGAAATATATATATATATATATATATATGTGTTTGTATATATATATATATATATATATATATATATGTAGAGGTATCAGTACCGTGTTAGCCGAGCTTCAATAATCAAAAAAATAAATAGATGATACCGTTCTGTGGCTAACGAAATGCTTTTATTTGTGCGAGCTTTCGAGATACACTGATCTCTTCTTCCGGCGATGTTACAATGAATGAAGCAAAAGGCAGACACTGTTTTTAAGTTTACCTTTTGCTTCATTCATTGTAACATCGCCGGAAGAAGAGATCAGTGTATCTCGAAAGCTCGCACAAATAAAAGCATTTCGTTAGCCACAGAACGGTATCATCTATTTATTTTTTTGATTATATATATATATATATATATATATTTATCTATATATATATATATATACAGTGGTCGACAAATCACCAACAAATCTACTCGCCACCTAGTACCAAACGTGTGCTGCTTGGGCCAATAGGAGCTCACCACGATGTTAAATCCACTCGCCCGGGGCGTGCAAATGTATAGGTTTGTCGAACACTGTGTGTGTATATATATATATATATATATGTAGGGAAAGAAAAACACAGGCGCAATTAATGTTAAGCAAAACCAGAGTAACAGGGACTGAAAAGACTGGGGACAAAAAGGGTAACCAATATACTATGTATCTGAAAAAAAAGAAGAGAGGCAAATATGGTGAAGTAAGCTTGTATTGAGCTTATGCGCAAAAGATAGACGCTACTTACAAAGTAGCAGATTCTTCAGGCACGTAGGATATACAAGATCCACTCCTAACTGCTGTGCTGTATGGCGGCTTGTCTTGACTCCACGTGGACTGCTGAGACTTCGCACAGAATACCGGAAACGTTCACAGCTGCCTCCAACCTCTTCCTCACGGACCTCCAAGTCCCGCGATATTGCGGGAGTGACGTCAGCGTGATGTTAGATCTGTTGACGGGGGATAGCGAAGGAATAGTGTCCAGCAAAGATGTATATAAATATTCGCAACACTATCAATGCCGGTATTCAGGGATATAAAGAGGACTAAAGTATATGATAATTATATATATATATATATATATATATATATATATATATATATATATATATAAAATTATCATATACTTTAGTTCTCTTTATATCCCGCAACACTATCAATGCCGGTATTCAGGGATATAAAGAGGACTAACGTATATGATAATTATATATATATATATATATATATATATATATATATATATATATATATATATATATATAAAATTATCATATACTTTAGTTCTCTTTATATCCCTGAATACCGGCATTGATAGTGTTGCGAATATTTATATATATATAGATATATATATATATAGATATATATATATATATAGATATATATATATATATATATACACACACATTCCCCAACTATAATTATGCCACACAACTCAAGCAACGGTGGCTATTACCAGATACAAGCTGTGCAGTACGAGTCATATCTTTCATCTGTTTCCCAATTTTATGACCCTATTTTAGTAGTCCTATGGCTCTAGTGTTCAATTTTCATAAATCACCCTATATCAACAGTCTACACAAATAATTACCCAACCTCGTCTCTATCCGCGCACTTACTAATTCAGTTCATACCACAATAAATCCATAAAATATTCCTGGGCACCTAAAGTAGCTAAATTCATTGCAAGTAAGGGCCGTAATGTATTCAGAGAAGAAGGCTGCGTTGTTGGAAGTACATTATCATCCATTACCGCAGATGAAATATCCAATAGTTCAAAGTGTTAAACGCTGTCATAAACACAGAAAAGGCAAAACTCTAAGTAATATACAGACTGCAATGGTGCACCGTACACAAAATGTTATAACTTATCAAAATGTTTTCACCTTAATTCATAATCAAGGAGTCATTTTTTCTGAGTGCAAAAGTAAATGTCAATAAAATATTACCAGCAGGCCATATTGATTAAATAGGTGTGAACGGTCATATCAAATGTATGCTAAAATAGTTTCTGAATACATTTTAACAGTGTTTAGTTTTGCCAACATACTGCAATGATGGTAAATGCTCCCTAAATTGGAACCATTCAGGTTATAATGGGAGCCGTTGTAGCACTGGAAAGTAGTGTGTTCTATGGAGCAGTTGATCTCTTTTTTTTCTAGTCATTAACTATTTCATATACCTACAGTACAGTATGTTGAAAAACTCCATATGCTATTTTGTCAATGCTTTCAGTGCCAGAGAAAAGGGGGTTTAAGGCTGCACACCACAATATAAATAAATACATACAGTTTACCGGTGCTGCTGGTTCAAGGAAGTACCTGCCAGGCAAATTCCAATGTACACTGAGGAAAAAAGAGAGATCTAGCGCTCCACGGATTTCAAGATAAATGAATTTATTGTGCCACATGACGTTTCGACCAACAGGTCTTTTTCAAGTGATCACTTGAAAAAGACCTGTTGGTCGAAACGTCGTGTGGCACAATAAATTCATTTATCTTGAAATCCGTGGAGCGCTGGATCTCTCTCTTTTCTTCAGTGCCAGAGAGCCTGCAATGGGTTTGGGGCTCTGCGTCCATTGGGAACGGAATATATCCATTAAAAACGTACGTAATCAAAAAGTTAGAAATGCAGGGAGGGGGGGTTGGGGGGGAAATCATCAAGAATAATATCCCATTGCCTTAGTATCCAATGACAATTCCAGGGTTTCGGAGAACTGTCTGGCTGAGCCTCTGTACAGGACTTCTATTTCTTCTTGTACTGCACTTGTACGGCAGGTAAATATTGTACCTGAGGAAGGGTGATCCCCGAAACGTTGTGCGTTTGCAACCTGCAAATAAACCACTTTATTATACTATAGTGTCTGGTGTAAAACTTGATTAGAACAGTGCGGCAAGAAGATATCCAGTCTCAACTTGTACTGCTCTCCACACACCTGGCCCTATTTGATATGCCGTGAATCTAGTATCTTCCATTGGCTTGGGAAGATTTAGACCCATTCATGTGAATGGAGCTGAACTCTTCACAGTGAAGGGGAATTTTGTTCTGCAGCATATTAGACAGGAGCTTTCATTTTAGAGAGAGCTTCAAATCCCAAAGATAATCCACGAGGAAGGAAATCCTTCGAAACTATATCCTGGGTCTCTTCGTAGTGAAATGGGCTTTAGATCTTCTGATTAAATCAGATGTCTTTCCCATAATGTAGAAGATGCTGTGTGTGAGTGCACAGTGGGTGCTGGGTCTTCTCTGGGACTACAGGCTTGTCTCCTAGGTTGGCCGAAACAGATTGCGATTAGGAATAGATGTTGGTGCTGCTGATCTGTCTCTGACACGGTGATAGCAATTCTTCCACTGGTTTATGAAGTTTGTTGTTAAACAATGGACCTTAAAATCGTGATAAAAACAAACTGATAGTGTTGACTCCTCACTGGAAACCTAATGCATAATATGTAAGGTACAAACACAGTAAAAGTAGTGCATAAAAGGGAGTATTTTGGAACAATCTCCTTTAGGACCAGACATCAATTTATACAATAATGAAGAGGGTGGTGGAGTTACACCCACCCAGGCCTTGATAGCCAGGTAATGCGATTTCCTGATGGGATTATTACTATAGGAGGCTAATTTTTTATTATACATTTTATAATTATTATATTTTGTACGTTTTGCCCACCGCTCCAGGAACAGCCAATCCAGAACACCCACCTTCCCTTTATCGTATGGGTGTGTGTTTTTATGGGATGCATGTGTATGGGTGGAGTGTATATGGGATGCGTGCGTACGCTCATGTATGTGTGGTGTGTGTATATGGGATGCATGTGTATGATGTGTGTGTATATCCAGGGGTGAGAAACAGTTTGTGAACCACATAGGATTTCCACATATTTCAAACAAAAAATGTTATTAGATCTGAATCTATGTAATAATAATAGATAAAGATAACTTGGTCAAGCAAATGACACAAACACAGGATCATTTTTCAACATTTCTTTAACCACAAATGATTCAACATTCAATATACATGTGTGAAAAAGTATGTGAACCTTTAGATTCAGCACCCATTGATCATCAAGAAATTCAACTGTTTCCTGTAAATACTGGTCAGTCTCCCACATCGGTTTTGAGGAATTTTGGCCAATTCCTCCTTAGAGAACTGCTTCAACTCCGTGACATTTGAGGTCCTGCCAAAACATTTAGATGGGGTTTAGGTCTGGACTCTGCCTAGGACATTCTAAAACGCAGAATTTGTTCGCCTGTAGCCATTCTTTTGTAGATCTGCTTGTATGTTTAGGATCATTGTCTTGCTGCATGACCCACTTTTGCTTCAGCTTCAGCTCACGGATGGATGGCCTGACATTCTCCTCTAGAATCTTCTGATACAATGCAGAATTCATCGTTGTTTCAATGATGGCAAGCCATCCAGATTCTACGTGGCGATTGGGATGGGTTTCTTCTGTTTGACCACAGTTTTGGTTTTGCCAATCATAACGTTTGTCATTGAGGCCAAACGTTCTACCTTTGACTCATCTGTCCAGAGAACATTGTTCCAGAAGTCTTGTGGATCATATTCTAGGTGCTCTTTGGCGAACTTCCGACTGCAGTAATGTTCTTTTTAGAGAGCAGTGGTTTTCTCCTGTAAGAAATACAACTCTGTATTTGTATTATGTAAAAATGGTATTACTACAGTAGTTTCCAATTGAAGCTGCTGCCTCTCCATATTTCCGTACCTGTTCTAACACATTGTCTTAATTTAGCTTATTTGTGTGTATTTATTCCTAATTATTGCACACAATACACTTTTTTTTTCCATTTGCACTGATAGACTTTGCTAGTGAATATTCTTTAATATAATTGAGAATAAGTTTAATTCACATAATTCCTTCACTTATTGACACATCCACATAAGTGAGCACTGTAGCACTGATTCTTCTTTTTCACACACAGTCTCCGGGGACTACTGATTTCCTGGCCTCATAACAAAGTAAGTCCCCTTTAATAAGTGGGCAGTGTTAGCAGTAGATTATGGGAGTATGTTATATTGTTCATTATGCAAGTTCAATAAAGTTCAGGACTAGCCTGTGTTTGTAAGGGGGGTCTATGACAGTGGCTTACAAGCCACTCCCCAGGGAAGGAGGGGAGTTGAGTAAGGTGTTGGGCTGGGGTTCTGATATAGACTTAAGGGTGTGCAGACACAGAAGAGGGTTCTCCTGCTAGAGGACTGTGCTGAGGCCTAGTCCGCTAGGCAGGGCCGTCTTAACGTGTGGGCACGCTGGGCAGTTGCCCGGGGGCCCCACAGCATTGGGGGGCCCCACGTGCCCGGCCCATGTGTGCCCACCAATGCTACTCTTCCCACCCTCCCCCCCCCCCCAGATAATACCGGACATGGGATAGAGCTTGTCTGCTGCTGCTAGGGGGCTGGGCAGCTTCTGATTGGTTGCTGCTGTGTAATTCAGCCAATCGGGAGGTGGCAGGAGCCTGGGGGGTGGGGCCAAAGAGCGGAGGAAAAGCATGCAGCAGAGAGGTGAGGCTGTGTCTGTGTGTGTCTGTCTATCTGTGTCCTGTCTGTATATATATGTGTGTATGTCCGAGTGTGTCTGTCTTTCTGTCTGTGTCCTGTCTGTATATATGTGTCTCAGTGTGTGTATCTGTGTGTGAGTGTATGTGTCTGTCTCAGTGTCTCAGTGTGTCTGTCTTTATGTATGTGTGT
The DNA here is from genome assembly GCF_040206685.1 of Ascaphus truei. Taxonomy (NCBI): domain Eukaryota; kingdom Metazoa; phylum Chordata; class Amphibia; order Anura; family Ascaphidae; genus Ascaphus; species Ascaphus truei. The sequence goes on along the minus strand of NC_134484.1, from coordinate 440,090,620 downwards.
GTGTGTGTGTGTGTGTGGTGACATACAGTACATGCAGTACTGGCATCATTGTTTAATTGCTCACTTACCCTTGCTTTTCTTTTACTATACTAACAGTCTTCCCATGTTCAAGATCTATTAAAAAATAATCACCATTGTAAATTCTCAGAAAGGCTCCATAACTCAGCTCTCATCACAGCAGCATTGCAATCTCTGCAGCACCCTTCTTACTTACAGATCATCCCCAAAAAGGCAGAGCAGGTTACTTATTCAATGGCATGATTCAATATGCAATTTAAAGCTGGATTTTGAAGTCTAAATTTGAAAGCTACTGTACTGATGAGGGGGGGGGGGTGAGAGGATGAAGGGATGGGGTGAGAGGATGAAGGGAGGGGGGGGAATGAGAGGATGAAGGGATGGGGTGAGAGGACAAAGGGGGGTGGGAGGGTGAGAGGACAAAGGGGGGTCAGAGGGTGAGAGGACAAGGGGGGAGAGAGAGAGGATGATGAGGGGGTGCAACAATCTTGGAATTTGTGGGAGGAGCAGTAAGATCAGTATTGCTCGCCATGTACAGTATTGACTGCAGGTCAGTTATTTATAAATTCTCAGACCATTACGTCATTTGTTCTAAATTTCACTCCAAGCATGCACCAATTTGCACTATTTCATATTCTATTGCCTAAAACAATCCTCGGAAGGGTGCTCCCTCCCAAGACTCCTCCCCAGATTTTTTACGAAATAGAATATAAATTGGTGCAAATTGGTGAATACTTGGAGTGAAATTTAGAACAAATGAAATAACAGTCAGGTCATTTATAAATAACATTCTTCCCCACCAACGATTCTCGAGTGCATCCCACCTTTCACTATTGTGTCCACTATTTTTGGACAAGCTACCTGTCGACCCTACTCGCTCTCCCCCCGCCCGGCACCATGGCTCCACTTGCTCTCCCCCCACCCGGCTCCCCATCTCCGCGCGCTCTCCCCTTGTCGCGTCACAACAGCTCGCAGCCTAGCAGTGCAGCACTTCCGGTGCCTGCTGCTCTAGTGAGCGCGTGAGAGGCTGGGAGCGACAGTGTAGGCAGGGCCCCGTGCACTGCCTTGCCCGGGGGCCCCTAATGTTGTTAAGATGGCCATGCCGCTAGGGGGTTGGGTACTAAGGAAATAATGGCTAAGACCTGAAGATGGGGTATCATGTCCATCCTGTGATCAAGTGTATGTATCCTGCTGTTCAATAAACCTCGGTCATACCAACATCAGGCGTAGTAATTGAAGCATGGCTATAGATCAAAGAAGTGTCCATGAGGTGCATCCTAAAGCCTCAGGATCTTCTTGGACTGGAGGCGCTGACACCTAAAGAATCACCGTGAGCCTGTCCTGATGTCCTCCCCACAAGATCGCGGAGATCTTCTGCCTCCTGTTTACCAACCAGGTATGAAACAGCAGTCACAGAATACACCAGTAGCAAGACCATTTCCCAGAGGGTGGGGAAAAGAGGGCTACATATGCAACGGTGTTTGTACCCCAATAACTGAGGCTACAAGGGCTGTCACTAGTAAACCTGAGATTATGAGCACCTTTTCAGGGATAGTACACCAGTGATTATTATAATAAAGTAAAAGAGTTTATTAGCTCCTAACGGGCTGTATATACTTTATTACTTCTCAAAGGTAGTTGGCAGGCAGCCCAGAACTTGGTTGCTATGGAAATAATACTCAAGTCCAGCAACTCCAGACACACCCAATACAGATCTTATATTTCAATTAAACACATTATTAAACAAATCGGCATAAACATATATAGTAGTGTTGTACCGGGTAGTGTAAAAAAAAAACGGGTAACGCGTACCCGGCCATATTCAATGGTTCTACCCGGTTACCCGGTTTGGCACTTACCTGCAGGGTGGTGGCGACATCTAGGACCAGCAGGAGCTGTCCTGTGGCAGTGGCAGCATTGGAGATGTCTTCAGGCAGCGGGGGAGCAGCAGGAATCCCTTACACAGCACCGGAGCAGGTAAACAGTGTGTGTGTGAGCTGCCGGGGAACCATGTGACTGGAGCAGGAGATGGAGCATTTCTATTGGACAGCCGCCTGTCCAATAGGAACACTCCGTCTCCTGCTCTGGTCACGTGGTTCACCGGCGGCTCACACACACACACACTGTTTATCTGCTCCGGTGCTGTGGAAGGGATTCCTGTAGCTCCCCCGCCGGCTGAAGATACCTCCGATGCTGCCACAGAACCGCTGCAGTTGGTCCTAGATGTCTTCCGAAAGGTAAGTAATAAGACTATTTCCAGCTGCCCTGACATTACCCGACGCCGGGCCCACTTCTCAGTTGCCGGGTCCGGGTAATGTCCAGGTAGCTGGAAATGTGCCGGGTACCGGGTAATTCCGGGTACTCGGTACACCCCTAATATACAGTAGTTAAACTTTCTTATTGAACATCACACAAAGGTGAAAGTATTCAGAGCTCAGTAAAGAGATTATAGATTGTCTCACAAAATATTGTTAGATAAAACAATACAGTGCACTGTTCTTCCTATATTCACAAAGTCCATACCCTGCAGAGCACTACTCTTTCTATACCCATGTAGCAGAGTCCCCATACCCTGCCTCCGGCGCGGGGAACTGCTCCACGTGATCGGGGAGAAGTTTCGATGGCCATTTTGGATTCGGCACGCATGCGCAGTGTTGCCAGCACGGCGGCCATCTTAGATTGGCTCCGAAAGGACTGAAGCGGGACTACAAGTCCCAGAATCCTTGGGGGGAGGGTTTAACACATGGGCTGATCCAGCCAATAGAAGGCATGCAGCCTAAAAGAACAGGATATCCTCTGCGAGAAGAGAGCCCACGAGTCAGTCGTGTGGGAGCCAGGACAGGAGTAGGTAGTGTCCAGGGAGCAAGTGGCGTCCTGGGCTAGGCCTAGATACTGCCCCTTAGGCCCCAGATAGGCCCTGAGCCAACCATAGCTCTGTATTGTAGGGAAGGCCCCAGATAGGGACCCTCCTCACCTTATCAACCGCTACACTGCTGTGCCGGTGGACGAACGTCCACGTGGCAGAATGCGGCCTGGGACCATGCTGCAAGTGTTCAGAGACATTGTGTGAGACACTCCAGCTGGAGCTTGCACTGCGTGGATGCCAGGATCCTTAGGCTAGTGGGGATTGTTGTCAGAGGCCTCGCTGCGTGGGACCTGTCTCAGCAAGTCTGCAGTACCCAGGCAGGTATCACACGTGCACCAATGGTTCACATGAGCGTAGCGCTACCTCACATTGGATGGGACTTGTTCTGCAGATACCGGGTGTTCAGGTGTCCAGGGCACCCTCAGTACTTTGGGAAAGACACACCGGGGTATTGCATAAGTCTGTTATTGTATTGTTGCATACTGTGGGGTTACAGTAAATACAAGTTATATATTACCTGGTATGATACTGTTTATTATTGCCTGTATTGGTTCCTATGAGGAGTCATCCCTCCAACGCTGGGATCCCTCATAGATGGAGGTGCTTCACCGAGAGAGCCCACCCCAGGCTCCCAGAAACAGAGGCTCAGGCCTCCTGTGAGCGTACAGGTATTAGCAGCACTTATAGTTGCCTGCGGTTTCCCTTAGGCATAGGGAAAGGGGGCTACACCCACAAAGTCCATACCCTGCAGTGCACTGTCTTCCTATACCCACAAAATCCATACCCTGCAGTGCACTGTCTTCCTATACCCACAAAATTCATACCCTGCAATGCACGGCTCTTCCCATACCCACAAAGTCCATACCGTGCAGTGCACTGTCTTCCTATACCCACAAAATCCATACCCTGCAGTGCACTGCTCTTACCATACCCACAAAGTCCATACCCTGCAGTGCACATCTCTTCCCATACCCACAAAGTCCATACCCTGCAGTGCACTGCTCTTACCATACCCACAAAGTCCATACCCTGCAGTGCACGTCTCTTCCCATACCCACAAAGTCCATACCCTGCACAGTGCACTGTCTTCCCATACCCACAAAATCCATACCCTGCACGACTCTTCCCATACCCTACAGTGTACTGTTCTTCCCATACCCACAAAATCCATACCCTACAGTGCACTGTTCTTCCCATACCCACAAAGTCCATACCCTGCAGTGCACTGCTCTTCCCATACCCACAAAGTCCTTACCCTGCAGTGCACTGCTCTTCCCATACCCACAAAGTCCATACCCTGCTAGTGAATATCCAGTCCTTTATCAGGATGGAAATACTATATAATATCTTCAGTGATTAAGCCACCAATCTGATCCCTAATCTATCTAACTGTATAATTTGGCAGTGATACTCCCCTGATGAACTCCTGCTCGGGTCACTCGCTGGACATGGTCCTCCAGGTGCACACACCAGGATGATTACCCTTCTGTTTGTAAGATCCTCCAAGTCTGTGGGCTTATGTCCCTACTGATAAGGCTAGGAGTCTAACTCAGGAACAGTACCCTCTCCACTAGGAGACCTAGCTGGATGTTTCCCAGCTATGCTCTAAACAAGTCCGAGGTTTTGCATCTGACGGCAATCCAGTCTCCCAACTCAAGCTGATGCTGAAGTTTTTAATAGAAAGCTCTGGAACATTGGAAAGTCCATAGCTATATAACCTGGGCATTATTATTGCTATATCTGAAATGTTGCAGAATCGTGAGACACGGCTATCTGTGGTTTGACATTTTTACATTTTTACCATTTTTGCATTTATTAGTTCCCTCTTGGCACATAAAATATAATGGCTGGATAACCATATTTATTCCTTGAAATATAATCGAATACAGATTCTGTTCAAGTCCTAAGACATGTTATCTGCCTCATTTCCTTAGGACTACCCTGCTCCTGCACATGTGAAAATTATTTACAATCAGGTCATAGTTACCGTGATGCCAAACAGAACCTTACTAAATAGGAACCATTGTGGATCACCTTTGGAATTCTATTTGCACCATCAAGAGTTAAAACCCACAATGCCCACCCCTTTCACGGAGAGTGCATAAATACTCGCAAGCCTGTATGGACAGGACTTCCCTTGACAAAGCGCCTAAGCAAAAAGTACGTCAGGAATCCGCTGATGTCACCCCGTCCGCGTCACCAGTCCTTTCAGTCTGCTTGGACATGCACAGCAACTTCAGCATTTCCATTACACACATTTCAACTAACTACAGTAGCTCCCTAATCTTAATGTGTTCCAACAACAGGGCAACGTTGAACCTAGCCCTCTAGCTACCATCACTTTTTTGTTCTATATTTAAAAAATATATATATCCATCCATTTTTTTATATCCCACAATATTTGAAGTAGTGCAATTTAGCACCTAAAGGAAGGACCTCTTACCCTAACAAGATCATCTTCTTCTCTCCTCAGGTAATATCCCATTTCTGAATCCTGTCTCCGTCAACCCTTAATTAAATTAACTTTCACACCTAGGCAGGGAACACTCTGGGTAGAAACCCATCTGTTAGAATGTGCCTCAGATGTGCTAATTAAGCAGACAGAACCAAACTGTCAGGTGACTTTTTAGGCCCATATAAACTGAAACAGAACAGCTTTAGTCTGCCTGCAGCACATATCCAAGTGGCACATTGTAAGTGGCAGGACAGGACAACTGAAGTTTAAAAGGAGTGAAGAAGAAGTGGACATCACCTATTGGCCATGATTCCTGCATTTGACCAACGCTGGAAAGGAGGATATTATCTATCCCACACTGCACTTCCCAGAATATAACTATTGCTGTGATGCTGCCTTTACCATTTATTTTTGCTGTGGCCTCACTTCTTTTCAAATTATACACTTCCTTCTACCAGGCTCATTATGTCTCTAACTCTATTCATATATTTCCATCTCTCCTTTCTTCACCACTTCTGAGTTCACATGAACTCCTTTCTTACCTGCACCCTCTGACACTGCATAGCTATATTGCCCGCACTAAATTACACCCCTACAAATCATCCTCACACATTTTCTTTCTGTCCATGCTTCTCTTCCTTGCTTCTGGGGATATCTCTCCCAATCCTGGTCCCTGCCTTATTCCTACATGCTCTCGTCCTCGCCTGCCAAATGCAACCTCTACTCCTGGTATCAACCCCTCCAACCTCATACCCATCCCCTGCCACCCTCCCTCTTCTCTACCTTTCTCCTGTGCTCTTTGGAAGGCACGCTCCCTTTCTAACAAGTTCCTCTCTGTGCATGACTTCTTTCTCTCTCACTCTCTGCTTCTATTTGCTATAACTGAGACCTGGCTCACTCAGTCTGACTCTGCTCTGGAAGCTGCTATCTCTTATGGTGGCCTTTCTTTCTCCCACACTCCGCGCTCTGATGGCAGGGGTGGAGGTGTGGGGCTCCTGTTCTCCTCTCTCTGCCGTTACCATACCCTTCCTATTCCTCCTCTCTTGCTTTTCCCTCCTTTGAGGCTCAAACTGTCCAGATCTCTCCCTGCCCACATGGCAGTCATCCATCGCCCACCTTCCTCTACTCATCCCCCTTCTGCCTTTCTCTCTCACTTTGAATCCTGGCTCTCTTTCTTTCTCTCCTCAGACTTCCCTGTTCTTCTCCTTGGGGACTTCAATTGCCACATTGATGACCCCTCTCTCCCTTGGGCTTCCCGCTTTCTCTCTCTAACCTCTTCTTTTGGCCTTCAACAGTGGACTGCAGCTAGCACCCACAAGGATGGCCACTACCTCGACCTGGTTTTCACTAAAAACTTCTCTCTCTCCGATTTCTCCATTTCCCCTTTTCCTCTCTCTGACCATCACCTCATCCTTTCTATCTCGCGTCTCCCCTTCTCGAACTCCATCTACCCCCCAGTTCTGCAGAAACCTGCACTCTATTCACCTACCTGACTTTGAGTTCACTTTACGCTCCTCCCTCTCCTCTCTCAGCTCTGCTACAGACCCTGACAACCTGATCAGGAACTACAACTCTGCCTTATCTTCCTCTCTTGATCTACATGCCCCGCTTTCTCTCTACCGTCCTCGCACTTCTAACCCCATACCCTGGCTAAATTCCCACACGCGCATGCTGCATTCCTCCACTCGTTCCTCTGAACGCCTCCGGAGGAAATCTCATACTCTCGCAGACTTCCTTCACTACAAATTTATGCTATCCTGTCTCAACTCTGCCCTCTCGCAAGCTAAACAAGCCTACTTTTCTTCACTAATCAACACGCACAAGTCTAACCCACGCCGACTCTTCTCTGTCTTTGACGCTCTACTCAAACCACCCTCAGCTGCCTCTTCTTTCTCCATCTCCACACAGGACTTTGCTGATTATTTTAAGGAAACACGTCAGAACATCCCCTCTGTTTCTTCCTCTCATCCTACACCTCTTCCTAACTCTCCTCCTGCCTTCCTTGACTCTTTTTCCACTGTCTCAGAGAAGGATGTGTCACTGTTGATCTCCTCTTCTCCCTCTACCACTTGCTCTCGACCCCATTCCCTCCCATCTCTTAAAACCTCTTGGTCCTACTATAATCCCTACGCTTACACACATTTTTAACTCCTCCCTCTACTCTGGTACCTTTCCCTCCTCCTTCAAACATGCAACAGTTATACCATTACTCAAAAACAGCAAGCTTGACCCTACCTGTCCTTCTAACTATCGACCTGTCTCCCTCCTGCCTTTTGCCTCTAAACTCCTTGAACGTCTTATATTCTCTCGCTTGCTTCATTTTCTCAACACATATTCTCTCCTAGACCCTCTACAATCTGGCTTCCGCATGCTCACTCCACGGAAACAGTCCTCACTAAAATAACTGATGACTTCCATGCTGCCAAAGACAAAGGTCATTACACTCTGCTCATATTACTCGACCTCTCCGCAGCATTTGACACAGTGGACCACCCTCTTCTCCTTCACATTCTCCATATTCTTGGTATTCGGAACAAAGCTCTATCCTGGATCTTCTCTTACCTCTCCCATCGTACTTTCAGTGTCTCTTTTGCCAACATCTCTACCTCCTCTATTGATCTCTCTGTGGGGGTACCCCAGGGCTCTGTGCTCTGTCCTGGGACCTCTTCTCTTTTCTCTGTACACACTCTCTCTAGGTGACCTAATAACATCTCTTAGGTTTAAATATCACCTCTATGGTGACGACACACAAATTTACTTTTCAACATCCGACCTCACACCTGCTGTACAAACCAAAGTTTCTGAATGTCTCTCTGCGATATCATTCTGGATGGCCCTGCGCCGCCTTAAACCCAACATGGCAAAAACAGAACTCCTCATACTTCCTCCCAAATCTGGCCCTACTACCTCATTCCACATTACTGTTGGAAGTACGATCATTCACCTAGTAGCCCAAGCACGCTGCTTAGGGGTCACACTCGACTCCTCTCTCACATTCTCCTCTCACATTCAAAATGTTTCTAAAACCTGTTGCATTATCCTCCACAATATCACTAAGATATGCCCGTTCCTCTGTTGCTCGACTGCTAAAACTCTGACTCAGGCCCTCATTCTCTCCCGTCTTGATTACTGTAACCGCCTATTGTCCGGCCTTCCTGCCTCTCACCAGTCTCCCCTACAATCTATCCTATACGCTGCTGCCAGAATTGTTCTGCTCTTTCCTAAATCTGTCTCTGCGTCTCCCCTCCTCAAATCCCTCTCCTGGCTTCCGATCAAATCCCGCATCTCACACTCAATTCTCCTCAATTTTAAAGCTTTACACTCTTCTGCCCCGCTTTACATCTCAGCCCTTTTTTCTCGTTATGCACCATCCTGACTCTTGCGTTCTTCTCAAGGATGTATTCTTTCTACCCCCTTTGTATCTAAAGCCCTCTCCCGCCTTAAACCTTTTTCACTGACTGCCCCGCACCTCTGGAATGCCCTTCCCGTCAATACCCGACTAGCACCCTCTCTATCCACCTTTAAGACCCACCTTAAGACACATTTGCTTAAAGAAGCATATGAATAGCACTGTGGATAATACTGGACACATGATACATAAAGCTTGGCCCCCTGCAGATGCACTAACCAGAACTCCCTCCTACTGTCTCTGTACGTTCTGCTTACCTACCAATTAGACTGTAAGCTCCTCGGAGCAGGGACTCCTCTTCCTTAATGTTACTTTTGTCTGAAGCACTTATTCCCATTATCTGTAATTTATATTATCTGTTATTTATTTGATTACCACGTGTATTACTACTGTGAAGCGCTATGTACATTAATGGCGCTATATAAATAAAGACATACAATACCTAAAGCTTTTTAACGATTATCTAACTTCTCTCCTAATCCAAATTAGATATAGGACCCATTGATCAGTGCAGGACATAGCCCCATAATCCACTTGATTATCACGAATACGCAGTTTTGAGTCCATATAATCGGAACCTTCTATTTTCCTTTGTCTTTGGAGGGAATATTTCCTCTTTGAGTTGGATAATGACATCAGCCTTATTTATTACGAAACCGTTCTTACCCATTCCTGTAATAGTACTTTGGGCTGCACCCTTAAATGCAAACTACTACATATTGTCTGCTTTATCTCAGAAACATTTTTACTTAGTGCCTAAATTCAAGTTCCTCACGCAACAGGCAAATCTGTATCTTTATTGCTTCTTATTTCTATTCCTTGTAAAGCCTGGGTCTCCTGTCTGCCCCCTAACTCTGGCAGCGGAGGCTGGGGGGAGCGTGGGGAGAGTAGCGGTGGCGTGCGGAGAGTGCCGACGGAAGCAAGGAGCTTGTGGCAGGCGACCCGGTCGCCAGAGGCATCAGCGGCTCCCGTAGCAGGGTGCCACCATATTGGATCTGATCGCTCACGTGCAAGATGCCGCACATGCGCAGTGTGAAGCACGCCAGGCAGCCACTTTTGCAGAGGGCTCCGCTGGGACTACAAGCCCCATCATGCCCAGGGGTTGCTAGTCAGGTGGCGCGAACAGCCAATAGGGAACCAGTATTCTCCTTGCAGGGCAGCGCTGTCTCATACACTTGGGTGGGTTGCTACTTGTGGACACTAGGGTGGTTGGGTGCCCAAGGGCCCCTCAGTACTTTGGGGATATCCCATTCAGAGTGGACATTGTGTAGGAGGACAGTGTGAGGGTACGGTGGTGCGTGGGCTAGTTGGCGGGACTGTTACCGTTATTATTGACTTTGAAAAAATTGAAAAAAATCAGTCCAAAAAGAAAAATCTTAGTCAGAAAGAAAATGACACTCTTAAGCAACTATCTGAGAGAACTGACATAGTGATCAAACCAGCCGATAAGGGCGGAGGGACTGTCATTATGGATAGGTCATACTATATAGAGGAATCTCTTCGTTAATTGGGTGATCAAACCACATATAAACATCTTACTATAAACCCCTCTACATATTTGCACAAGAATTGGGGATATTACTGAATAAAGGTTTAAATGAGGGAATATTAAATGATCAGGAATTAAATTTTTTAAATATTTTGTTTCCTAAAATTCCTATCTTTTACTTTCTGCCTAAGTTACAAAAAAATCCAACAAAACCACCGGGAAGACCGATAATATCGGGAATTGGGTCGGCTACATCAAACTTATCTATGTATATTGATCAATTCCTCCAGGATTATGTAATTGAATTGAAGTCACATTTAAAAAATACTACTCATATTATCAATCTATTACAGAATATTGAGTGGAAGGAGGGATTCATATTATGTACTGTAGATGTATGCTCATTATATACAGTGATCAATCATTCCCAAGGTTGTGAGGCAATGAAAACAATTTTGATGAACAGTAAAAAATTAGACAAGAGTCAGGTAGATTTTATTATAGAGAGTATAGAGTACATTCTTACCCATAATTTCATTTTGTTTGAAGAAGAATTCTATTTGAAGATATGTGGCACCGCCATGGGTACGAGGTTTGCGCCAAGCTATGCTAACCTCTTCCTAGGAAACTGGGAGGAGGAGATTATTTACAATCAAAACCCTTATGGCGCAAACCTCGTCCTATGGCGGCGCTACATAGATGATATTATTTTTATCTGAGATGGAGCAGAATCTCTTCTGCTTGAATTTTTGGTTTATCTTAATACTAATAATTACAATTTAGTATTTACAGAGACACACATTGTCCATTCCATTTTTGGATTTACTGGTTTATATAGAAGATCTTAATATTAAAACAAAGACCCATTTCAAGAATATAGACTGTAATAGCTTTATTCTTGATTCAAGTTGCCATCATAAGAACTGGCTGAGAGGTGTCCCCTTTGGGCAGTTTCAAAGAATAAGACGAAACTGCACAGAGGTTGCCACCTTTCAGGATCAAGCAAAAATTTTGGAGGAAAGATTTAAAGAAAAAAATTATGATCCTACGACAATACAAGAAGCAAAGAATAGAGCCTTAAATCAGGATAGAGTAAGTCTATTAGGTACTTCAAAAAAGAAACAACTGAGTAATAATTTTTTACCCTTTATCACACAATATAACAGAGAATCAGGTAAGATCCAGAATATAATTCGTAAACACTGGCATGTTTTAAAACAAGATGCTATTTTGAAGGACTACCTCCCAGAACACCCGCAGGTGGTCTTTACAAAAGCAAGGAATCGGAAAGATAGTGTAGCTCCGAGTGCCTTAAGAAAAGACTTATGTAATGAGACTACAACATGGATACCTGGAAAACCTAAGGCCTGCAGATATGGGGTTAATAAAACGGATACTTTTATTTCTACCTATACAAATGAAATTATAAAAATGAAGGATTTATAAATTGTAAAAGTATATATGTAGTGTATCTTTTGACCTGCCCTTGCAATTATCAGTATGTAGGAAGAACTATTCGCCCTTTACGGGTGAGAATATTAGAACACATACGCAACATTAGTAATGGGTTGGAAACACACAATGTGTCTCTGCATTTCAAAAAATGCCATAATTCAGACCCCTCAGGACTTAAATACATGGGGATTGAGCAAACAGAAGCCCACTGGAGGGGTGGCAATAGAATTCAGTCTTTATCAAGGAGAGAATCCTTTTGGATTCACAGATTGTGGACGTTACAACCAAAAGGTCTAAATGTCGATTTTGACATAAATGCGTTTCTGACCTAAAATTTAGAATGTACCGGTACATATACTCTCTAAATTCCTGGGAATTGTGTCTTAAACCTTTGACTTTTTTATATTTGCTTTAATTTTTTGTTGTATGTATCTAATTATTATATTTTTATTTTTAGATGTGTTCTGTTCTGGATCCACTAGCAGTGTCCATATAGAAAGGGTTAATTAATACATGTGTTTTTTCTGCAGCAACTGTGTAGGTCCAATATTTGACATGCACTACTGCCAAGATTTGAATGATTAATATGTTTTAAGGAGATTTTTTTTATATAAAATATATTTTTTTATATAAAATATGCTTATTATGTTTATATTTACTATGTATTTTCTATTATATAATACTGTATTAAACTGTATTGTGGCATCTTGTTTGTAACATCGATAGCCATTTTCTTTGTATTTTATAAAATACTGTTTCTAAAAGGGAATAATAAGGTATTTACCTCCCATATTGTACCATAAATGTGTAAATGTCTAGTCTAATGCGCTATATTATTATGTCTGATGACGTCACTGAAGACGTTTCTGCTATCCTAACCTATTGTGTGGGGTTGCTTCTCTCTAATAGTCTGTATTAGGGAGCTATGGGCAATGTTCCTGTCGAGGCTCTATAAAGATTTGAGATTGTGATGGTCACGTGATGACGTATCGCATGTCACGTGGGAACGTGACGCGATGACGTCACGCGGCCTCACTGAGTCCAACCACAAGATGGGGGACTCCAATGTTAAATATAGGACAAGGTTGGCTAATATACTTCAGGGTTTGGTAGAGCTTTGGCAAATGAATATGCAGATAGCTGCATGACGACGCGTCACGTGATGCGTCGCGTGACGCGATGATGTCATATGATGCTCCGCAATTTTCAAAATTAGTGCGGGGGGTTATTTAAAAGGGGGGGAAGATAGAGGGAAGTTAGATTATCCCCTGATGAAGACTTGACGGTAGAAACGCGCGTTGGCCCTTGTTGATGACATTCAGAGTGGAGGACAATCTTGATCAGCCCAGTACCTGCTGTGACGGCCGTGGAGCGGATGCTGCTGCTGTGAATACATTTGTCTGACCCTATGACCCAGGGTGGTCTGAATGCTCTCAAACAAAGGCACTTATGTATGTGAAATACCATGTGTTTTTAACATTAAAAACAGTATTATACTATTTGCTTTCCCTCTTTTGTATATGGATTCCCCCCCCCCCCCCCCCCCCCTATATGTGGATCTGGAGTACCTGTCTGGAGAAATAAGTTGGTAACTTTGAATAACCACAACGCTTTCATTTTACGTTTAAACACGTGAGTGCAAACTTTATAGAATTTCCAGCATTGAAATTATCTGTTGGAGTAGACAATATTGCACTATTTTGTGTTTTTCACTCTCTTTTTCATATCCTGATGTGATTTGCGCACCTGTTTCTCCTTCGTTTGCTGATTGAATTTGGTTTGAATTCTACGTCGGCAGCTGCACTCATTAAGGATAGTATATCATCTGTGTTAATTATGATTTATTAGTAATATTATTTGCACTTGTTTTTTCTTTCACCGTTATTATTGTATGCATGCAGTAAAAACTGTTACTCTTACCGGTTTGTTTATTATTGCGCGGGGTCCTGTAACAGGGTTATCCCACATAGTAGGATCCCATACAGGTGGAGGCGCTGGCACTCGACGAACCTGGCACACCCGAGGCTCCCAGCAGCGGAGGCCCAGGCCTCCTGTGAGCCGCAGGTAACGCACCACATACACCGTAGTCGTCATATCTCCCAGGGGTGTGGGGAAATGCGCTACACTTGCTTATATGATGGATAAGAAAGATCACAGTGTTGAACATTTTCAGTTCAGCACTGAAGTTGTTAAACATCTGAATGATGATGCAAGTAAACTAGAATAGACTGCAATGAATCTATCAACTGGATTAGTTCCCTATAACAAAAGCAACGTGTGGGCTTCTACCCGCGGGGAATTCTAAAGATCCTTCTGCATTAAACTACAATACTCAGGTTTAATTGACCTTTTTTTTTTTTAAAGAAATACACATGGATTGAACAATATTTCATATAATCAAAAGGTCACATTTTTTAGCATGATGAACAGGAAATTAGGTGCACGTTATCCATTAACAACAAAACATATCACATTTTGGTCGCAGATTTATAAAGGTGGCCTCACTGCCAAATACTTCTTTGCAATTTTGTTCATCAAAGCTTGGAGATAATCCAAAACTCATGCGGCCCTGAATGTAATGGCCAAACTAGCAGCTGTTCAAGAACATCCAATGTTGTTTTAATAAATTAGGAAATAGCTGAATTGTGCACGCTTTCAAATATTATTAATTTCCCTGCTAAAAGAAGCCTTTTTATGTTTTCTACATTTCTTTTTTTATAGGCCTGCCCGTGTACTCAGCACTGTGCAAAGTAAAGCATTATTGGGCCAAAGAAATTAGAAGGTATTTTTTTTGGCTGCACAGTTATCATATATACTGATTTTTGTTTCTTGCAGAAAGTATTATTATTATTATTATCTCCTTCTTTCTCTTTCTACCTTGACTGAGAATTGGTGGAAGCACAGGCAGAGAGAGGTGTTGGAACCACTACTGTTTAACATGCAGAGTAATCAGGCAATGGGAGTGTTTACTTCATACATTATAGAAAGTGCTGGAATAGTCACATATCCAGATGACCCAGCAGCTTACTCTATTCTGCCCTGTGATAGGGAGTGGGAGTAGGGGATAAATTAGAGGCACCTAGTGCCCCACCCTCAGAGCTTTTGTGGACACAGTGTAAGGGGATCTCAAGTGTATACAGTTGATCCTTTAATAGGGTTAAGCAGCATGTTGTATTGTATTGTATTGTATGTCTTTATTTATATAGCGCCATTAATGTACATAGCGCTTCACAGCAGTAATACATGTGGTAATCGAATAAATAACAGATAATATAAATAACAGATCATGGGAATAAGTGCTTTAGACAAACAACATTAAGGAAGAGGAGTCCCTGCCCCGAGGAGCTTACAATCTAATTGGTAGGTAGGGAGAACGTACAGAGACAGGAGGAGGGAGTTCTGGTAAGTGCGTCTGCAGGGGGCCAAGCTTTATGTATCATGTGTTCAGAATATTCACAGTGCTATTCGTATGCTTCTTTAAGCAAGTGTGTCTTAAGGTGGGTCTTAAAGGTGGATAGAGAGGGTGCTAGTCGGGTACTGAGGGGAAGGGCATTCCAGAGGTGTGGGGCAGTCAGTGAAAAAGGTTTAAGGCGGGAGAGGGCTTTAGATAAAAAGGGGGTAGAAAGAAGACATCCTTGAGCAGAACGCAAGAGTCGGGGTGGTGCATAGCGAGAAATTAGGGCTGAGATGTAAGGAGGGGCAGAAGAGTGTAAAGCTTTAAAAGTGAGGAGAAGAATGGAGTGTGAGATGCGGGATTTGATTGGAAGCCAGGAGAGGGATTTCAGGAGGGGAGACGCTGAGACAGATCTAGGAAAGAGTAGAGTGATTCTGGCAACAGCATTTAGGATAGATTGTAGGGGAGACAGGTGAGAGGCAGGAAGGCCGGACAGCAGGAGGTTACAGTAATCAAGACGGGAGAGAATGAGGGCCTGAGTCAGAGTTTTAGCAGTCGAGCAACAGAGGAAATGGCGTATCTTTGTTATATTGCGGAGGAAAAAGCGACAAGTTTTAGAAATGTTTTGAATGTGAGGGGTGAATGTGAGAGAGGAGTCGAGTGTGACCCCTAGGCAGCGTGCTTGGGCTACTGGGTGGATGATCGTAGTTCCAACAGTAATGTGGAAGGAGGTAGTAGGGCCAGGTTTGGGAGGAAGTATGAGGAGCTCTGTTTTAGCCATGTTGAGTTTAAGGCAACGGAGGGCCATCCAGGATGATATAGCAGAGAGACATTCAGAAACTTTTGTCTGTATAGCAGGTGTAAGGTCAGGTGTTGAAAAGTATATTTGTGTGTCGTCAGCATAGAGGTGATATGTAAACCCAAAAGATGTTATTAGGTCACCTAGAGAGAGTGTGTACAGAGAAAAAAGAAGAGGTCCCAGGACAGAGCCCTGGGGTACCCCCACAGAGAGATCAATAGAGGAGGAGGAGGTATTAGCAGAAGAGACACTGAAAGTACGATGGGAGAGGTAGGATGAGATCCAGGATAGAGCTTTGGTCAGAATACCAAGAGTATGGAGAATGTGAAGGAGAAGAGGGTGGTCCACGGTGTCAAATGCTGCAGAGAGGTCGAGTAATATGAGCAGAGTGTAATGACCTCTGTCTTTGGCAGCATGGAGGTCGTCAGTTATTTTAGTGAGGGCTGTTTCCGTGTAGTGAGCAGTGCGGATCCAGATTGTAGAGGGTCTAGGAGAGAATAGGTGTTGAGAGGTGATGTTCTTTGTTTTCCAGAGTAGGGAAAGTATCCCAATGTAAGGGGTCCCTTTATATGGTCATGGGTAAGTTACTTGCAGTAAGAGAATATTGAGCCCTTATGATAGGTTCTCCGAGGATACCTGAAGTTATCTACATTGTATTGCTTTGCAACTCACAGTTACCAGTTAGAACAGGGGTGCGCAAACTGGGGGACGCAAGATTTTCCAGGGGGAGTGCGGTGGTTGCAGAGGTCCCGCGCTCTTCCCCAAGAGGCCTCCAAGAGGATCGCGCGAGGCCTCTGCAATGTTTCCCTTACCTTGTCTTCGGCTACGCGACGTCACGTTGCCATGTAATTTGACGCCGGAGACAAGGTAAGGAGGGGGGCGTGAGCATGGGGTGGGGGGGGGGGGGGGAGAGCAGGCAGGGAGGAACAGAATGAAAAGTTTGCACATCCCTGAGTTAGAATAAATATGCCTTCTTGGGTAATGCTCAGTGAGCATCCCAAGGAAGATCTATCTATGGGACTGTTCCTGTTTTTGTTCTGCTGTTAAGGTTAATAAACTACATAAAAGTTCCTGTCACCCTTTTACTTCTTTGCCTGCCATACCAGCCTGCACGGACATCAGCCCCCTGAGAACCAAGGTATAAAGAGCCAATTGCACTTTGCACAACACCCAAGAGACATCATTATATTTGATGTGGCCCCATCTTTTATTGGCTGGGGGAAGAGGTGATACACTAGTAACCATTAAGTACAGTAAGCATAGACCTTGTGGGTATGGGAAGAGCAGTCTCCATCTTTAATGAACACAATGATTCTATGTATCAATGCAAAAGTGATGCAATACCAGGGCAAAGATCTACACCAAATGTAGGAAAGAAAAACATCCTATTGATTTTCAATGCAAATTTTTTATTTTTTTATTCGTCTGGTGCATTTTGGTCTCGGATAAACTGGAAGTGTGGGAAGGAAAATGGCTAAATACAGACAGATGTAAGTTTCTGCAATAAACATGTTACTTAAAAACTAAATAGGACAAAATTAGGTAAATGTGTGAGGCAGAAGCATTTAGGAGTGCATGTTGCAGAAGACTTGGCAATAAATGTCAGATAATAGCTGTGCAGGGTACCAGGATATTATCATGCATTATCATGCATAAAACAGACTGTCGGAGAAGAAACAGGTGCGCAAATCACATCAGGACATGGAAAGAAAGTAAAAACACAAAATAGTGCAATATTGTCAACCCCAACAGATGAATTAAATGCAAAGGTTCTATAAAGTTTGCACTCACGTGTACTATTAGAAGAATAAGGGCTTCCATGTGATTTCATTTTGAGGGTGATACACATTTTCTGTCCATGTTGGGCTTTATATGGTGAGCTATATACCCTGTCATATATATATATTTTTGCATTGATCTACTATACCCCGGACTCCTAGGCTATATTGCCATCATTGTACAATCCTGGATTTAGAAGCACCATACAGAGATTCATTTCTCATCCTTTGCTGTTATTAGAAGTTACCAACTTATGTTTCCAGATAGGTACTCCAGATCCATAGAAAAGGAAGGGAAATCCATATACAAAAAAGGAAAAAGCAAAATAGTATAATACTGTTTTTAATATTAAAAACACAAAGTATTCCACTTACATAAGTGCCTTTGTTTGCGAGCAAACAAAGGCACTTATATATGTGGAATACTTTGTGTTTTTTAATATTAAAAACAGTATTATACTATGTTGCTTTTTCCTTTTTGCGAGCAAACAAAGGCACTTATGTAAGTGGAATACTTTGTGTGTTTAATATTAAAAACAGTATTATACTATTTTGCTTTTTCCCTTTTTGTATATGGATTTCCCTTCCTTTTCTATGGATCTATCTGGAAACATAAGTTGGTAACTTCTAATAACCACAACGCCTAACTATCACGTTGTACACGTGAGTGCAAACTTTATAGAACCTTCAGCATTTAATTCATCTGTTGGGGTTGGCAATATTGCACTATTTTGACTTTCTTTCCATGTCCTGATGTGATTTGCGCACCTGTTTCTTCTCCGATTGCTGTTTGGATTTGGTCTGAATCCTATATCGGGAGCTGCACTCTCTAAGGACAGTATATTATTTTTATGTTATTAGTATATAGGTGATGTTATTTGCGCTTGTTTATTTCTTCACTATTGTATAAAACAGACTGTAGAAGAAAAGGAAATGAGTATGATTTTGTCTCTGTATAAATCTCTCTGAAGACTGTACCTTGAATATGGAGTATAGTTTTGGGCACATCACAATAAAAAGTAATTATGTAACTGGACAAGAAGAAGCAATTCAACTAATGAAGGTGTTGAAAGGTCGGTTTTATGAGAAACAATTATCCAAATTAGAACTGTTCACGCTTGAAAAGAGGCACCACAAAGTTAGGTGACCATATTTGTCCCGGCAAAAAAAAGACAAATGTCGCGCAAGTGTGATGAGCATTTAGTGGTCGTTTATGCGCATGCACGCTCGTGTGCGGAGCCTGCCGATCGCGCATGTGAAACCGGGACAGTGGCCCAAAAAGTTGGGACAGAGGCCTCAAAACCGGGACTGTCCTGGCTAAAAGGGTCGTCTGGTCACCCTAACCGCAAGGGCATATTATTACTATTTACAAATATATGCAAGGGTAATATAAGGAACTTTCAGTGGAGTTTTTCATCCCAAGAACAGTGCATTTGACATAGGGGCATCCATTGAGATTAGAAAGATGCAGATGTCAACAGCAGTCAAAGAAAGAGTTCTCCCGGTAAGGGCAGTGACGGTGGGAAGACCACTACCTTTAAAGATTGTGATAAAAGATAAAATAGGTATGTTTAAAAAACAAAACAAACAAAGATTGGAAAAAGTTTGAGAGAGAATATCATCTTGAGGGAGACTACGGTATAGCAGACCACTCTAAATTATTCTTGCTCCCTCTTCGCAGCTAAAGGTGACGGAGGAGAGATCCCAGTTGGAGAACAGGAATATAAGTGGTAATTAGGTGGACACAAGTCTATTTGGAGAGGAAGAGAACTAATAAAACTTT
Organism: Ascaphus truei; assembly: GCF_040206685.1. Taxonomy (NCBI): domain Eukaryota; kingdom Metazoa; phylum Chordata; class Amphibia; order Anura; family Ascaphidae; genus Ascaphus; species Ascaphus truei. Next base: position 440,071,177 of record NC_134484.1, on the reverse strand, counting down.
CAAAACAAAGTGGACAAGTGAATGGGATACATACAAGTATATTACAATTCTGCTTTGCATCAACACAATGCCAAGACTGCTGGCCAGTGTTATGTATATTATAATGTCTGTTGCTTTGTAATGTAACTACAGAAACTACTGCTGCCTCCCTAAAATACAATGTAACATGGCAATGACTAATTTCTCCCAATATTTACTTTTATATGTGTAGTCCTGGAGTGGACCAGCTCATCCTCGCAATGGGAGAGACTGACAGCCCATGCTCTCTCCTTTCTCCTCAGAGCCAGACTCACTAAGTTTGATACTCGCACTTGGAAGTCTCTGGAAGGGGCGGGCTCATGGACTGTACCTATCCCTGATAGGCTTACACAGGCCATGAGTCACCACCTTACTTCCATCACTTACAAGTGGAGCATAAGGAGGGGGTCAATGGCCCATAGATTAACCTGTTACTGCCCTGAACTTATTAGGGGCTTATATAGCAGATGCACTATGGGGGAAAGAGAGATACTATGGGACATACCCTGTTACATATGTTATGCACCAGTCCCAATTTTGTACTATACTGTGTAACGATTATGTAATGTACTTTTTACATGGGTGGCGCTACGTAAATAAAAATATACATAATTACCTAAATACAATACAGGCTGGGATCCATGCAAATATGACGTTAACTTTACTATCCTGGTGACACCAGCTGCTTGAAAGCTATGTTACTGGCACTACTCTTGTGCAAGATATAAATGATGGGTCTTAAATGGGGGTGTATCGCAAATGAAATGACTATGAGTTTTGATACTGGACCTTTAAGTGGAATTTCTGTTTCTAGTTCATCACAGCCTTTAATAATTAGCTTTTGTAAATGGAAAACCTTGCATGTACCATCGCTTGCCAAAGTTTTAAGGACAATAATAGGGGAATAACAGAGCACACAGATTAGGCTTAGGTGTGTAAGGGCAAGATCCCCATGAATAGTTTTAAATTTGAACCATGACCAGGCATCGTCTTTTAAATATAACATCTTGTATAAGAGCAGATTATTCCTGGAAATTTTTGAGCACGTCGGGAGATGAATCCCTTATTACCGGAGAAGCTATTTCTTTATTGCGAGGTCAATTTTCTCCCACTTGGACGCGCAAGAAATGTATATATAATCCGATGGCAACAAAAAAAAAATCTCTTACTTGGTGTAGTATATTCAGAGGGAAATGAAATCTCTTTCCACAAGTATTTATACAGCACCAGCACATTATCTGCAGCCGTGCGCCACCAGCCTTCATGCTGCATCTGTACATCTTTTATTTAAAAAAAAAAAAAAAGGAAAGGGTACTGTACACAATTACAGAATATTTTGAAGACGAAATCAGAAACATAATTGTGCTGGTGCCACGCAGACAAGGGCAACACTAGGGAAGGCTCACTAGAGGGCGCAACATTTGTGCAAACACAAGGAAAGGAAATACCATTGCTAGTCTACCTAGTTAGCCAAGTTTGTTCACCGTCCACTAGGACTAATGTATTCAGAAATGCTGTGTGCAAAGTGACTCAAACTATTATTGGCTTCATTTTTGAGTACCGCATGCATATACTATATCAGGTTAGCAAGTATACTTTATATTTAGACATTATTTGCATGGCAACCCTATGCCGTATCTGAAGACCGGGCCTACACAAGTTATTTCCATATTTGTATTAACTCTGTGAGTGCTGCAGTTACGTGATCGCGGCGACCAAAATAGGCTTCAGCTCACCATGTAGGTTTAATAGGTTTATCTATGCAGTTAACTAATGATTTTTTTTTAAATTTCATAAGGAAATATAGCCACAACCAATAATATTGGAATAACAATGTAATAGGCCACATACAATAACAAAGTATAAATGTACAAAATATTGAAGCCATACAATAATGAAAAAAATAACCGATATAAAATAAAAACAAGCATGGCCACTCATTAAAAATGATAACCATCCCAAATAATACATGCTAAAGAGTGGAAAGTTGACAACAAAAAGCCACCCCTCTTAGTAGGGTTGCCCGGTGTCCTGTTCGGAACCGGTCGGACCGGTATTTCCCCCCTGTGTCCGGTAGAAATTAGAGAAGTAATACCGGACATGTATTACCTCTCTGAACGTGTGGTGGGCAGCGCGAGCCGGAACAAGTGTCCTGGGCCCGGCGGCTGCGGGGAGCCCGGCGACTGGACAGAGCAGTTGCTGCCAGGCATGAGAGGGCATCTGTTCTGTCTGGCCTCCGGGCCCCCTGCTGCCACCGGGCCCCCTGCTGCCACCGGGCCCCCTGCTGCCTCCGGGCCCAACCTGAGACCATCCCCACGGTAAGTCTGTATTTTTATTTGTATTGGATAGGGAGATGGATATATTTTTATGTATTTGGGGGTAGGTGTATTTTTTTATGTATTGGGGGGTGGGTATATTTTTTTTATATATATATTGGGGGGGTGAATTTTTATATGTATTGGGGGGTGGGTATATTTGTATATGTATTGGGGGGGGCTGTATTTTGCACCAATTTGCAAAATGTCATATTCTATTTCGTAAAAAAATGCTTGGAGGGTGCTCAATCCCTAACCTCTTCCCCAAATTTTTTTTACGAAACAGAATATGAAATGGTGCAAATTGGTGCATAAAGCTTGGCCCCCTGCAGATGCACTTACCAGAACGCCCTACTTCTGTCTCTGTAGGTTCTTCCTACATACCAATTAGATTGTAAGCTCTTCGGAGCATGGACTCATCTTCCGAAATGTTACTTTTATGTCTGAAGCGCTTATTTCCATGATCTCTTATTTGTATAATTTGTTATTTATATGATTGTCACGTGTATTACTACTGTGAAGTGCTATGTACATTCATGGCGCTATATAAATAAAGACATACAGACATACATACCAGTCTTTTAAATTGATAATAGCAATGTCCGGTACAAATAAGTATAGATGCAGGGAGAGGGGAGAAAAACCAGGGGGTTAAGCAAGGTATAAGAAGCGGGGTACTTACAGAGAGGTTGGATTCCCACCAGGCTGTGTGACCCCCTGAGAAGCTTCACCTTACCCCCGTCTCCTTCCAAATGAAATGGTGTAGAGCCGCACGCTCACAAGGTGTCACCACTAATCCATTCCTCCCGCAACAATGGTGAAACCGGTGGTGTCCTCCGATCCAGGCAGCAACAGAAACAAAAAATGATCGAGTGGACAACCGCTTGCTATGAAAAGAAGTTGGGGAACTCACCAGATATGAAAGTTAAAAAAGTCTTTAATGAAAACTACATAAAATGACAAAACTCCTCCTCCAAAGGAGTTTTGATTACGTAGTTTTCATTAAAGACTTTTTTAACCTTCATATCTGGTGAGTTCCCCAACTTCTTTCATAGCAAGCGGTAGTCCACTCGATCATTTTTTGTTTCTACATGACCAGGGTCACAGCTATCTGAGAGAGTTTTTCGTTCCCGACACTCCCAATCGCTCACTTCTATCTGCAGATGAAGGACTCCTAACAGTTCCCAGGATCTCCATGCCTTCCATTGGGGCCCGAGCTTTTGGCCCCGCTACTCCCACTCTTTGGAACAGTCTCTCTCATACAGTTCGCGAGGCCCCCTCTCTGGGAATCTATATAAACAGACTCAAGACCTACCGGTTTATCCAGGCATTTCATTAACCACAACCTGTCCGGCATGTAATAGCTACAGTACCGTTCCATTTGTGTTTGGTCTTCTTTTTCCCTTTTTGTAACATGGAAGCGCTTTGAGTCCCATTGGGAGAAGAGCGCTATATAAAAACACTTATTATTATTGTTTGGAAAGGTCGTAAATACATGTCTGATGCATGGCTTGTTAAAAAATGCTTTGGGGTGGAGTGTCCCACATTTTCTTTTTCAGTATAGTTGATGAATTGCCTAAAATACGTTCACTGACCTGTGTGAAACTACATTCCAGTCTCAAAACATGACTCATACATGGGGAGTGTTAAAATGGAATGGTGGCTATCTTTTAAACAATGCTGGAGGTTCCGCGGCACCAGAGGGCCATCAGACCACCAGAATTTGCGGTCACTTGATCATTTTAGAAGAAATCACAAAACCGCCTCCATTTTTTCCTGGCTCACATAAATGGTAGTGGAGGAGAGCCACAGTTCCGCTTCGATCGGGACCACCACCCTAACCAATCCGTGGAAAACAAGCAATTTGTCATGACAGAGAAATCAACATCAAAAAGAAGATGCGCTTGTGATCATTTAAAATAATTTGAAATGCAATTAAATATAGCCTATTTGACAGTGAACATAATGCAAATCAGTACTGGGGGCGGGGGGGTGCAGATTATATGCCTTATAAGGATATATGTATAAATGTATAACTCACTTCAATGCGTAAATGCAGAACGTGTGTATGTATGTGAACCACTGAGACTAAACAAAAAGGATTTACACAAATGAGCATAGAAAAAAGATTTTCCTTTCTTTGCTATGCAGATGAAAAGTCATTGTAATTAATAGAGTATGCAAATAATTTGCTTGTTTTTGCTGCCCCATATTAAAGGATAACCACTCCTTTTAGAAAGATATTTACAAATCAAAAAACAAGGGGCGCAGCAAATAGCAAAAAATTCTATATAGATTCAGTATAATAAAAAACATGTATATAATACACTCAAAGTTCCAAAAAATTAGTAATAGTCGCCTGGTATGGAGTGTGCACTCCCACTGGGATCTGGTTACTGGGTCGCTCTTGCCCTTTCCTCTGTTGGTCGGCACTATGGGAGATCAGTCCTCCTGTTGCCGGTGCCTACGTCGTGGGTCCAGAACCTCCAGTTGTGGAAACGATTGAACTGCTGTGCAGATGTCCCTTGAGCTGCCCCCTCCACCCCGTGCTAGTTGGAACAGCTCTGACTTATTTCCTGCTTGTCCAGGCAATCATGCTTCCTGTTTGGAAGCTACAGCCTATTGAGTAATATCCTTTTCACTGTTATCCCAGAACAAGGCAATCATTTTCTACATTCTTCTCACTAATGCTAACTGCAAGTTGTTTTATTTTTCTGTTAACCCCCCTCCAATAAAGTTAAAGAAAATAGAAGGACTCTGTGTACATTTAAACGGGACCAGTTTAAACTGCCTGATCCTACTCATTACCTACAGTGAGCCCGGGCCAGAACAAAATCCAACAGGGTGTTGATCCCACGCAGGAGTCGCTGAGCTAGGTCCTGATGTACCAGTGTATTTGCTTTCTCCGAATGTGCAGCTCCGTATCCTTGTCCAAGCCGGACAATGAGATATTTGGCTGGTAGTTTGGTACTCAGAGTTTTACCCCAGCATAGAAGAAGATATTGAGCTTTTCTTTGTAAATCTCTTGCAAAGCCTTATGTCTCTTTTAATCCTACGCGTTTCACCACTTGCACTGTGGCTTCATCAGGGATTATGGCATGACATACAGTACCTGGTAAGGGAAAAGGGTCTCTGGCATACCCGGGCCCGAGACTTGCGTTATTAGGGCACTGAAACGGTTAATAAGCAGTTTTCTGCCACAGGACACTTTTCAGGTGCTGGAAGGCACTTTACAGCCTATTGACTATAATGTGTCTGACAGTTTTAGGGCATCTCAGTTGAACAGGCCAGACTTAGGTTTAGCACGTTTAGTAAATCTGACCCTTTCTAACGTGTGAATCCAAATGCATGGTTTTCAAGTGTGTTTATGGGCTTTACTATGTCAATAACATGATTTAAGAGCTGGTAAATTTAATCTCTAAATTGCTGAACAAAACGTTTGGAGCATTAGATGTTACAACAAAGTACAGTTGGTGCACTTGTTGTACCTGCCTGGATCTCCAGCACCCAGTAAAGCAGACTGTAGACGAAGGCTGTACGGTCAAACGCCATCAGCAACGATTCCGTCTCCACGTTGGGTGGTGTCCGGCAGGAGTGTCCCACTGTTACAATCTCTCTCTCGAGGGTGGTCTGGTCCCAGACCACCGAAGCGCCATTCCGCAGCCGTGTCCTGGCTGTGTCTCTCAACCAGGTTCTATAGGGGCCGTGTCCCTAACTGGTGGGCTGGTCCCTGTCGCAACCACAAGCTGAGGGGAGTCAAAGCCTAGATGGGGCCTAACAGGGGGTCTCTGGCCAAGTTCAGGGGTCACTGACACCCTGCACATGCACACCCTACTCCTCTGCTGTCCCAGCTCCGACTGGCGTTCCCCTCTGCGTGCGAAAAGTCTCTATCTCTCGAGCAGAGGATTCTCCCAGCCCTATTGACCTATCTGGGGCACCTGACTACTTGCCCCTATGCATTATGGGGCTTGTAGTCCCCACGGAGCCCTTTATCTCTAATGGCCGCCTCTCACGCATGCGTGATCTCACTTGTGCATGCATGCGCAACCTCAACATGGCGGCGCCCTGCACAGGGAGCCGCCGGGAATCTCCGGGAGAAGCAGGGGACCGGGGGAGAGACCCTGCTGTACATACTACTAGAATATGCAAAGTATATTGAAATTATTCCTTTCAGCATAAATCCCACATATCTCAGGTGTGCTCCTTTTTTTTTTTTTTAGCACAGGTGTCAATCCACATGTTAAGATCAAATAAACAAGATAAATAATGTTATATCTGAGCTACTAAATATTTCAGTTTCAGTATTTTAGTCATCCAAGCTCCTGGAGTAAATATGACATTTTTTTGAGCACTTTTTATTTTCCAGTAAACCTGTCAGCCTGATGAGATTTGGGGGGTTATAATTAAACAACTGATTTCTAAGTGCAGTTCACAGTAATAATAAGCAGTACAGTATTTCTCTCACTACAGTGTTTTTGTTGCGGTTTAGAAGGGATTACGAATGATCGGTGCTGCCCCTGTAATGTTTTATTTTGAGTCTGCGTGCTCTAATATCTGCAGTATTAATGACATTATCACAATAGTCACGTTAACAAACCATCTAATAAAAGAACAATGACAACATTATTCCCGATGAACGTAAGGAAAAAAAAAAGCAATGGCCTAAAAAAGAAACCAGTGAATCTTTAGAAATTCGAAGAAGCAACAGCAGCACCTTCTGGTAATGATGGAAATCTCATGACTGCAATTTCTTTCACGTATTATACAAAAGAATCAACTAAAAGAGCTGATAAATGAGAATAAATATATATTTATATGTAGTGCAGTTTCCCCCACCCTATGGGAGATGTGGCGGCTACTGTGTGTGTGGTGCTTTACCTGTGGCTCACAGGAGGCCTGAACCTCCGCTGCTGGGAGCCTGGGGTGTACCTGATCCATCTGGTGACAGCGCCTCCACCTGTGAGGGATCCTAGCTATACTGGATAACCCTGTCACAGGACAATATACCCAGTAACACACACCAGAGTTTGATATAACGGTGTTTACTAGGCACAGACTTAGAAAACACATATAATATGCAACAACACCTTATAATACGTATATTGATATACCCACATAGTATGACCACAGTACTTGGGTGCAGGGGCATCAGTGTCCCAGTGTCCCAGTGTCCAGCCCACGATAAGCACTCCCACCCCAAGTGTGTGTGACAGTGCTGCTCATAGTAGAATGTTGGTGCACTTGAAGATAGGGTATACCTGCCGGGCGCTCAAGCACCCGGTAGCACCGACTGAAGACAGAGATTCGTCCGGACCCACGCCTTCGCCGTCAGCTATGGCATCTGCCTCCACGTGGGATGGTATCCAGTTGGAGGGTCCCACAATAATAGTCTCGCTCTGTGTGGTGATCTGATCCCAGACCACCAGATGCCAGGTTGCCGCCGTGTGCACCGCTCTCCAGCTGCGCGTCAACTCTGATCACCCTCACCTGTCTCCTGCACCATTCACAGCCTATCCCTGCCCTACTGTGCACACACCTCTGCTCCTCCCCTCTGTCCCATTGGTTCCCTCCTGCTATATATGCTCAACTCGTGCATTCACACTTTGGCTGAGCATAGTCATAGGTGACCTTGTGTTCTCACTTCCCTGTTCCTGCCTTGTTCCTGTGTACTGCTTTATCTTGTTGCTGCTTGTCTCCCTGTGTACCGATCAGGCTAGACCTTGGACCATTCTCTGGATTACTGACCCCGGATTGCCTCCGACATTCCATTACTCTCCATCCCTGACCACGGCTAACGGACACCTGACTACTCTTCTGGCTCTGACCCTAGACCATGGCACTCCGGACTTCAACTACCCACCTGGCACCTACCTACGACCTTGGCAAGTAGTACGACTAACCCACTCTCTCCAATCCAGACCCGGCTATCTTGACTATCCATCCAACAGACGTGCCTCCACTGCTGTGGGTGCGCAGTTTCATACTTTCCCACCTCAGTATCGGGGTCACGCCTTGTTCGTGGTGAGCGCAAGCATTACAACTTAAGGGCAGGACCGCCCTAAAGTTAATTGTTGTTCCTTCCCCATGAGGAAGGCAGGTCACGACCGGGAGTCTGAGATTGGGGCCTACCCATGTGCTCTTCCCTCCGGGGAGGAGTAGAGTGACTATACCTCTGCCTCCGCTAGGGAGGTGGGGAAGAGCTAGGATGGCTGCGGGTGCCCTAGGCCCGTAGTGACGGTCCAGGGACTATCTCCGGTGATACCTGATTGCGTCCTACGTTCCTGTGGAGCTCAGGGCGCAATCTGCCCAGTAGTGAAACGGATGAGGACTCATCCTCTTCCGTTTCCTGAAAAATGGCCACGTGACAATTGAAAGTGGTCACATGACTGAGCTGTGTTGGAGGGCAGGCCGTGGCACTCAGGTACCCCAACCTGTCCGGCACTCGTCGTCTGCATTATGTGTTTGCAATAGAGCCTTTCTAAGACATTGGGAGGGCAATAGAAAGGGTTTTTCGTTACCAGTCCTTTCTAAAGAAAATATCACATTTAAGGCCATCTTGTGGCCATTAATACTATAAAAAAAAATACAGGCTGCAAGAGACTGGTTTACAGTAGGGTCGATAAGACGGATAATAAATATCAGATAGGATTTGTCAGTCTGTAAGAGGAAAGTTATTAGTCAAATCAAAGGTTGAAATGTAATTGCAGAGGAGCTTATAGCAACTCCCAGGAAAGTTTTGTATAATGTAATCCTTAAGAACAGGGAGATATCGGGATTTTCAGGGAGACATAGAATTCCCTGGAAAATTAGGGACTTTCTGTGGATGACAAGTCACTGGAAAACCTGTCCGAACACATTTAAAACATAGAGAAATAGAAGTAGGTAGTGTTCTGCCTCTTATTAAAGGCTGTTTAAGAGAAAGTACTGTAGCGAGGGATTAGAAATGAAAGATTTTCATGTAACACCTCTTCCCACCGGCCAACAGTAGAGGACCAGTAGAGGACCAGTGTCCAAATGTCTCTAAAGTGGTGCAGGTGATCCTCAGCGGTTCTTTTACCTTAATTCTATGGGGCTGATGGGACTGGTAGGGTGAGCAATAAGAACGCCAGAAACTTTTCTTTTACTGTATTTGCACGCTCATGCAGCATTCCCCAAAGAGGCGCCATTCTTCCACTTTGCAGTATTGTAGAGTTACACTCCCTTACTTGAATAATGTCTGTTCCCACCTCACTGGAATCCCCAGGCAGGATGCTGTCTAGCATGAGAGATAACAGCCTATCATCTCTGACAGAACCAAGGAGACTCTTACCCCCTTAACTCCCTGTTAACCCCTTAGATTAGTTAGGATCCCACAAGTGCGCTTCATACATACACCGACATATGCAGAGATTCTGGTTGGTTTTTCCTCAAAATATTAAACTGTTAACCCAGGAAAAAAGGCAAGATACACCTCTATGTCCATTTTTTATGCTGCCCCGGGCCGAATAAGTAGTTTTTATCTTATCTTGTGCTTTAGCCTTTATTTTCATTCGCAGTGCACCGCCACGCCTTGTCTCATCACGGATTCTTTTTTTGCTGCATTCAGCGACAGGAAGGACACAGGTGGAGCCCCAGAGCCAACAAGTTGTACTACCAATACTTATTTGTCTTACACTACCGGGGGCTTCTCATGGACATGTGATTGATCTACCAGCATTTGCTTTACTCCAGGGTGCTAGTATACTTGTGAAGTACCCCCGCTACAGCTTTTAAATGTGAATTGAGGAAGTGGTGCTGCTTTACTCCAGGGTGGTCTGCCTCGGGACAAGGGGGATCTGCCCGGGTTGACGTTTACCCGCCGACCAGGGTGGTCCCCCCATACACGAGCTGCAGACACCCCAAAATCTGAGGTTTTTTTTATACTTATCCTGCATTACTTACCACATGGATTGAATATCTTTTATACAGCCCTTCCCCAGATTAAGGTGTGATTAATCATTAAACAGACTCCACACCTACTATTTAATAATAGATGGCTAGACATACTACATGATCTCTAAAGCACCGATATTGGAGTGATAAATGTCACACTTTTGTACCACCTCTGAACTTGGTGGGTTGAAATCACCTCCATGGAGATAAGCTAGGTTTGATCCACTGGGTTTTGGCACAGGTTCTCAGAAAAGGCTCTATAAAGGAGCTCAGCTACTCTCTGTTAATAGCATTTCTGATTTGAAGATATTTATAAAAGTCAGATCTCTGAATTTTCCTGTTACAAACTTGATAAAATTACTTCATGGAGAATGCTGAGATCATATCCCCTACTTTGGAAATGCCATCTTCTGCCCTATTAGAGAAGAGCTTGCCCTCACATTCCAGGGGGAAAGACTGGATTACTTCGCTGAGGAGGATGAAATCAGTTTAGTACTCGGTCTCACAACTCACAGGAGTGGCTCAGGATTGGGAAAACCCTGGTTGAATTAGCCCTGTGTATCTTCTTAAGACATAATAGATCTGCAATAGCAGTCTCCTCCACAAAGGATTCCTCTATGTCTACACATCTTTTAAGGCCCGGGGCATTCCACCAGGGCCGCCAACATGGGGACACAAAAGATATGGGAGTCAGGGGGGCCAGGCTGCCGGGCCCCCTGCGTGGCCCTGGCAATTATATATATTTTTAAAAATAGTTTTTAAAAAAATGGCGGCGATTGCGCATGCGCAGAGTCGAGGTCCTGCAGGGTGTCCTGCCTGCTGCCTGTGGGCCCTGCCTGCTGCCTGTGGGCCCTGCCTGCTGCCTGTGGGCCCTGCCCACTCCCCCGCCTCGCTCCCCCCCCCCCCCCGCACCTCCCCTCACTTCCTCGCTCCCCCCCCCCGCTCCCAATGCATCCCCCGCATGCACCTCCTGCCCCATGCAGCAGCTGCGGGGGATGCTGCAACTGCCTGCCAGCCTCGCGCCCCACCCCCAGAGCTCACTTCCCGCGCGCCAACTCGCAGCAGCCACGGAGTATGCTGTAGCCGCACAGCATCTCGCGCCCCCTCCCAGCTGCCCACCTCCTGTGTGCCCCCAAGTCCCTCTCCTGTGCATTCCCCAAGCCCACCTCCCGCGCCCTCCCCCCTGTGCCCACCTCCCGCCCCGGGCAGCTGCCAAGGGGACATCGGGGCATGTGGCAAGGAAGCAGCACCCGGTCAAGGTAAGTCACCCACTCAACCCACCTCACCCAATCACTCAACCCAGTCACTGTCACCCATCACCCAGTCACTGTCACCCACCACCCAGTCACTGTAACTGTCACCCACCACCCAGTCACTCACTCTCCCACCCACTCACTCTCCCACCCACTCACTCTCCCACCCACTCACTCACTCTCCCACTCACTCACTCTCCCACCCACCCACTCACTAAAACCACTCACCTAGTCACGCACTCTCCCAACGCACTCTACCACCCACCCACACACTCTCCTAAAACCCACGCACTTTCCCAAATACACTCTCCCATCCATGCACCCTACCACCCACCCACGCACTCTCCCACCCACGCACTCTGACGCACTCTCCCACCCACCCACCATCGCACTCTCCCACCCACTCACTCTCCCACCCACCCACTCACTAAAACCACTCACCCAGTCACGCACTCTCCTACCCACGCACTCTCCCACCCACCCACTCTCCCACTCTCCCACCCACCCACTCTCCCACTCTCCCACCCACCCACTCTCCCACCCACGCACTCTCCCACCCAACGCACTCTCCCACCCAACGCACTCTCCCACCCAACGCACTCTCCCACCCAACGCACTCTCCCACCCAACCACCCACCCACTCTCCCTCCCACCCACTGTAACAGGGGACTTATCCCTGTTCACAAAGGTGACTCTAATCCAGCAGTGTGGTGGTTAACTGCTGGTAGCAAATTAACTAGCACGACCTGCCTGATTAAAGGTAGTAGAAAAAGCCTGCCTTTGAGACAGGAAGTAACTGACCTTTGGAGAGGACCGGTCTTGAGCTCTGCACAGCAGAGCTGAATTCAAGACACAGGGAAAACTACTACACCTGAAGCTGAACCAGGAAGTGAGATTTTCCCTTCAAGAAACAGATAAGACTTTTATTTTTAAGAGACTGCTTATATCTGCTTATTTCATGTTATATGTTTTGGGGCTGCGAGAACTGCTTGACTAAGGGAGATGTGAATTATTGCATAGTGTTTCACTAGAAATACTCCCAAGTGAATGGAAGCTTTGTTCCCCCCCTGTGTTTGGATAATTTTCCTGATGAAAAGGAACAGGCACAATAAAGCCTATTATAATTTCACATTATAAAGCCTCCTAATTGTGTACCTCTGTGAACGTCCGTCCACATATGGTGTCCGAGGTGGGACAAGAGGTGTCTTTGTAGTTAAAAAGGACCGGAGATTTTTGTGTGAATTTTTTTTTTATGCTTTTTGCCTACAAACAGTCTGAAAAAAAACCCAAAAAAACCCCTCATGTAGCAGAGATCAGAATTAAAGGGACACACCACTGCACTGAAACTTACACTGCATTGAAACTTACAAAAACACAGATGGACTCTTTACCCCAATCCCAAGAGGAGAGAGACTGCTGAAGCAGCTAAAACTTTATTTGCCTATCACAAAGCGTAATATGGTCATTGAAATAGGGGTTTTGCCTTCCAGCCATAGTCAGGGTTCAAGAAGTGAGTCAGCCCTTAAAAGGGATAGGTGTTTGTCGTTTTCAAAAGTTTCGCTGAAGCGGTGAATACAGATGGTGACCCACGAGTGGTACTGATTTTGCAAATAAAGGTTGCCACACCGCATAGGGCTACCAGCTCTGAATGGAGTATATGCAGAAAAGTGTGAAAATTGATACAAGACTGTGCTGAAGCAAGGGAATTTTTAGCAAACAAATGCTGAGTGTAAAATTGCCCTATAAAGAAAAAGTTTTTTCAAAGCCAATTGCTTAGTGTTGAGTCCACTGCAAAGAATGTTTTTTTTTTTCTGCAAGTAAAAAAGTATGCCTATTATCTTGGGAGCAAAACAGACACCCAGAGTGTGAAGTGTGAATGCCATAATACCCAAAGATGAGACTGAAAATTACTGAATTCTGTTGCTGAAGCGGAGGGATTGCACCTAGCAAATAAATGGTGTATAGCAAATAGACTTTTTTACCTAGCAACTGCACAATCTTGTATACCTGATAAAAGAAAATGCATGCACAGTACTGCTGATATTGAAAAAAAAAATTAATTACCCAAGAAAGAAAAGTCTACAGAGATGCCTGTGAGAGCTACGACCTCTACGAGCAAAATATGCCCATCTGTAGGACTATCACAATTGGGGGTTCTAGCAAATACAGTGGCAACAGCTGCAATAGTGCCTCCTGAGGTCAGGAAGAAAATGACACCTGATAGCCTAAAAATGTAGGACAAGATGCAGCGTTCCTGTAATGAACCCTACCCCACTGAAGAGTGGCCCTTCCAGTCCAATAAAGAGGAAGACATCTCTTACAGGGAACCCAAACCGAGTCACAACCACAAAACACCCCAAGAATGGTGGGTTGCCTGAACTCGGCACGAACAGAAAAGACCGCTCCCTTTGATGACGAATATGATCAGCAGGAGACAGAGCGGGAGCAGTGGATCACCGAATATTTCTGTCAGCTAAAGCAGCTGCAAAAAAAGCCTGGCGTATATAATTAAGCTGCTAAAACGTCAAATGAAGATGGAGACCCCAGTATCCCTGAAGGACGGTGTCATCCAAATCAAAAAGGAAGAAAAAGAAAAGCAGTTCTTCACTTACGTGGAAGGAACAGACACGTCTGCAGATCCTGTGGAGGAAAAGGGGGACCGAGTTGCCCTGCAGCCTAGAGAAAATGGAGAATTCGTCCCACGGTTAACCGAATATCCAGAGGGCCCAAGGCAGAAGTCGTGTACCCCAAAGAAGTGTCTGTCCGGTACCAACAGTGAGGAACCCTCAACTAGTCATCCCAGGGAAGTGGAGCCGGAACCAGTGAGTGACGATCCCTTGACCAGCCCTGAAGACGCCCTGAAAATTGCCAGGCATGACTGTGATCTGCTCTGTGAAGAATTAGGAAGAGAGAGAAAAAATAATGCTGAGCTACAGAAGAATGTGCTCGCAATTTATTCTGCGGCCAAGACCGAATTGGAGGATCTCAAGACTGAGCTAGCTACTGCAAAGGCTAATATCTCCGCCATGGATGAAAAGCAGAGCCAATCTGTTAAAATGGTGGCTACGCTAAAGCAGAAGTATGAGGAGGCACTGAAGCAGATGACAGTCTTCCAGCAAGAGGTTCACACTCTTCGTATAGAGCTTGATGACTCACATCATGAGACCAACAGCTGCCGCACAGACCTGGAAGTTTCCAGAAAGGAACGACACAGTCTCACGAAGGAGCTGGACATTTCAAGGAACACTATCCTACATCTTAACTTAGATCTCAAAGTCTCTCAGAAGGAGCTTCAGAACTTAAATCTGGAGATGGAAGTCTCACGCCAGGAGACAGCCCGCCTCCAAGCAGATATGCAAAAATGGAAGGTGGACTGCAAGGAAGCCCTGAATAGTACAGAGACTGAAAAAAGAGAAAATTTAAGATGGAAAAAAGAAAATTCTGAGTTGACAGAATACATCAAGGAAAAGAATGAAGAGCTGCAGGCTCTTAAAGAAATAAATAAACTTTTGAAAGAGGAAATGTTTGAAGCAGAGCACCAACTGCAGAACCAACTGCAAGGTCTGCGTACACACCTCCAGTATGCTGAGGAGAAGCAGCAAACACTGCAGGAAGAAAAGCTGCAGGCTGCTAAAGAGGTACAAGCGCTGCAGGAATGTCTGAATACCCAGTACGTCCCCACAGAGCAGTATGAGGAGCTAAAGGCCACGCTGCATGTCTTCAGAGCATCATTGGAGGCAGAGCTTCGATACCAGGTGACTCTGTATGAGA
Organism: Ascaphus truei; assembly: GCF_040206685.1. Taxonomy (NCBI): domain Eukaryota; kingdom Metazoa; phylum Chordata; class Amphibia; order Anura; family Ascaphidae; genus Ascaphus; species Ascaphus truei. The sequence continues at coordinate 440,055,909 of NC_134484.1, read as the reverse complement.
GGGAGCGTGAGAAGGCTCAGAAACTGGAGCAAGAGCTGGAGAGACAGTGAGACTATTCCATTCCCTTGAGTCAGTACACCAAGGAGGAAACAGACGCAGCGGCAACCTTGACAACAAAAATTACGGAGCTCCAGAATATGTAGGAGACTCTAATACAGCCACCTAAGAAAGCACTAGCCAAACCTACAGCTGCCCAACAGGCAACAAACAGAGGTAGGAGTGCAGAATCAAAGCCAGAAGAATCCTTAGCTGAGGAAGCTGAAAAAATAGGATGTTCTCTGGAAAAGGATGTGGAGGTGCAACTCAGTCCCAAAGAAGGTGAACTGGCGACTCCGTGGTGTGGAGAAGAGCAGAAAACTCTAAGGGCTAGTCCTAACTGCTCTACAACTGTTGCCATACACTTTGTCTATAAAAAGAGGAGTGCCCGACGCAACAGAAATCTCATGACCACGCACGCGATAAAAAGACTTTACGTGGAAAAAGTCCTCCTCGAGCGACTGAGGAGTGCTGATCTCAAGCACCTTCGGGAGGAGACAAAAATAAACTGGAGAAAGGGCTCCAATCCCAGCGGGACAGAGGGTTCTCTTCCTCCATCCACTCTCATTCAAGTCACAGAAAGATCTCGAATGAGAGTGAAAGGATGGGCTTTGGCCGTGGTAAGACCGAGCTTCCCACAAACAGGGGAGGTATGTAACAGGGGACTTATCCCTGTTCACAAAGGTGCCTCTAATCCAGCAGTGTGGTGGTTAACTGCTGGTAGCAAATTAACTAGCACCACCTGCCTGATTACAGGTAGTAGAAAAAGCCTGCCTTTGAGACAGGAAGTAACTCCTCCCTAGCTCTGACTGAGAGCTGACCTTTGGAGAGGACCGGTCTTGAGCTCTGCACAGCAGAGCTGAATTCAAGACACAGGGAAAACTACTACACCTGAAGCTGAACCAGGAAGTGAGATTTTCCCTCCAAGAAACAGAAAAGACTTTTATTTTTAAGAGACTGCTTATATCTGCTTATTTCATGTTATATGTTTTGGGGCTGCGAGAACTGCTTGACTAAGGGAGATGTGAATTATTGCATAGTGTTTCACTAGAAATACTCCCAAGTGAATGGAAGCTTTATTCCCCCCCCCCCTGTGTTTGGATAATTTTCCTGATGAAAAGGAACAGGCACAATAAAGCCTATTATAATTTCACATTATAAAGCCTCCTAATTATGTACCTCTGTGAACGTCCGTCCACACCCACCCACCCACTCTCCCACCCACCCACTCTCCCACCCACCCACTCTCCCACCCACCCACTCCCTCTCCCACCCACTCCCCCTCCCACCCACTCCCTCTCCCACCCACTCTCCCACTCTCCCACCCACCCACGCACTCACTCTCCCACACACCCACCCACGCACTCTCCTACCCACCAACCAATGCACTCTACCACCCACCCACGCACTCTCCCACCCACCCACCCACTCTAACGCACTCTCCCACCCAACCACCCACTCAAACGCACTCTCCCACCCAACCACCCACTCAAACGCACTCTCCCACCCACCCACCCACTCTCCCACCCACCCACCCACTCTCCCACCCACCCACTCTCCCACCCACCCAAACTCTCCCAACCCACGCACTCTCCCACCCACCCACTCACTCTAGCAACCCACGCACTCTACCAACCCACACACTCTCCCACCCACCCACTCTCCCAGCCACCCACCCTTTTCATTTAAAAAAAGGAGCATTCAGATACATATTGTTAAAACACTTCAAAGCATTTGGTTTTGAAAAAAATATGTAAAAATAAGTATGCATGTGTAACACCTTTTGCCCCCCCCCCCCCTATCGCAGATGGGGACCATATGTAGCAATACACTTGTGTTACCGGGTGTGGTGCGTTACCTGATAGGCTCACAGAAGGCCTGAACCTCCGCCGATGGGAGCCTGGGGTTACCTGCTTATTCGAACACAGCACCTCCACCTGTAATGGTTCCCACCAGAGTGGGAGGGTCCTCTTACACGAACAACAATAATAATAATACACGCACACAGTATGTGCTAGCAACTGTTTTACTATAACTAATAACTTCGGTACCAACCCCGCGAAAAGTATCCATTCCCTGCTGCCGGGAAATCCTGGACGCTGATTGGCTGTCTGAGGCACCTGGTGCATCTCTCCCTAGGCCTCATGGGAATTGTAGTCCCGCGAAGTCTACTAATGAATTGGGGAATGTAGAACAGGGAAGAAAAACGAAGCACCAAGTCCAGCTGTAGAATAGCAATAACACCAACAGGGATACGTACCAAAAATAAGCTATTTAATAGGATCCAGGCAAAGTAACAAACACACCTACGCGTTTCGGACCTCTACAAGGATTCACCTTGATAAAGGACTGTAGAGGTCCGAAACGCGTAGGTGTGTTTGTTACTTTGCCTGGATCCTATTAAATAGCTTATTTTTGGTACGTATCCCTGTTGGTGTTATTGCTATTCTACAGCTGGACTTGGTGCTTCGTTTTTCTTCCCTGTTCTACATTCTGACTACCGCATACGGATGCACATTCAACCCTGGACACTGGAACCCAACTGGACTTACTGCTTATGGTGGATGAAGATTCCCAAGTGAGTTCGTTCCATTTTGCCCTTATTACAAATACAGTTTGTCATAGGATGTTTTATCTACCGGTCACCTGCAGGTGTCATTGACATTTCCTTACTACCTGGTCTGTGGGATTGTCATTACCGGGCTACATTCCTAGAGACACTATATATTTATTCATTCAAGGGTTGTTTTCCTGTTATTCACTCAATTGGCTCAAGTATTGTCTTGAGAGCACCACACACATTTTTTTGATACTAATGAATTGGGGCCGCGTGCGCGATCGTACTGCGCATGCGCAACTTTGTAATGGCCGCAGCAGCTCCCGAACACTATCTGCGCATGCGCGACCACTGCGCATGCGCGCACATTCACAATGGCGGCCCCCGCTAGCCGGGTGAGCCGCAACAACCCGGCTCACCACACTAACACCTCCCGACACCCGCAACTCCCCCCGCAGGAGGTAAGCGCCATGGAAGTGTTGGAAGCGCAAAGGGGAACCTGGCTACACATGTGTAACAGGTGCTACCCCGCCCTCTGGGAGATTTCCCTGTTACCTGTACTCTCGCTGTGCTGTACCTGTCAGGTTTACAGGATTGAGTGTTCGCCGATGGTAGTGAGGAAGACAGGACAGGCTTTAAGGAAATAGAGCTCTCATCTCGTACATGTGTGCAGCGCCTCCATGACCAGGGAGGTGCGAGTATCCCCCCTTTCCCCTTCTACCTTTATCCACACAAACATACAAATAACGACAGACAATCTGGAGGTATAACAGGCCGCGGCTTTGTTTATTTATATATAGATAACGTAACTGCTAGTCCCTGGCAGAATGCTCGATTAATAGGTAATCAAAGGCTCAGCCGGGCCTTGTCCTGATACACCACCCCCCCCATCATCCCCATCAACTGCTGCCATGCCCCTTTGGGCCGGCCTCGCAAGAGGGCTTCCGGAAGTTATGTCCCGGTGACTCGCCCCCCTCGCGTCAACCCCCGGCTTAAACAGCCCAGAGCCCCTTCTGGCAAGGACAAGCACTTACCCCCCAACTGCTGCCGCAACAAAGGCAACTTGGTCAAACGCTCCTCCCCTTCCTTGCCTATGGCCGCCACAGCAGCAAATCAAGTGAAAGGGAGGCCGCACCCCCCGGTCATGACAATCTGATGCAGGCTAGACAGATTGCTTTTCCCGTAGGCCCCATCAGTGCTGGGTGCAGTTCCTGCAGGAAAAACCATCTTGCACTCCCCTGAAAAACTGCAGTCACAGGCAGGAGTATAAAAGCAGCAAATGGTCTTTATTCTTGTACATCCATACAACACTTGTAGAAGGTACACGCTTCTTAGGGTCCCGGGACTCAACCCCCAGGGCTTGAGGCCCCAAAGGTCTATCCATTGCTCCCCTACTCCTTGGTGGAGTAAGGGGTAGTATCCCACTCCCTTGCAGGAGGGGAAGGAAGGTGGCCAGAGCCCTGGCTCCACACTTCCAACAACCAGTAAATTCAGCTCCAGCCCCTTTTGTACCCAGGGGATGGTCCTAGGTCTAAGCCCCTGATAGGGCAGTGCATAGGCCTTAGGCCCAACCCCCCTGTCACTCAAGGGAGTTGTTTACTGCAGTGGAACCCAGATAACCCCAACACTGCCTGCACTGGTACCAGGGCTTATGTGTTAGGCTGGGCAGATTAGTAGCCAAGAGGATACATGGCTACACATGTCTAATTTTTGAAAGGTGATTCACCTATATGTCACCTATGTTTAAACAAACAAGTTATGGTGAGTACAAAAGTGACAAAATCTCTCCATGACTGCTCAATTGTATCATTATCCAGAACACCCAGTGGCAGATTTTGCATACCAGCAATTAACCAACTCCACCTGGCTGATTAGAGCTCTCTCAGAAATAGCCTGTTCTGAGATAGGAAGGAGGATTCCTTAATCTCACAATTGGGGGCTGAACCAAGAAAGGACAGATGTCTTGAGCTGCAAAAAGACGACAGGCTGACAGCAAGACAAAGGGAACAAGATTTCTAAACCTGGATCCTGATATTGCTATAGCACAACATACTGGACACCTAACAAGCTCCTATTGAACCCCCAAAATAACCACAACATATATATAAGCATATGAGTGTCACAGAGGAGTGCTACTGAGCATGGCAATATATATTTAAAACCAGAGACAGAACATAAAACACAGACAGAGCTCAGTGCACATCCAGTGAAATTCATACACGTTACAGTACCTAAATATATATGTATAAATATCTATTAAATAAAATGGTCTTTTAGTTTAACATTTTTGGCCAAAATTGTTGTAAGCCCCTGAGCCACTGCACGGCAGACCACAATTCCAGGGGTCCCTAACACTAATATAAATTCTTAATAACCTGTGCAATACCAGGAAGAATGATTTATAATAAATCTGTCAATATTAGTTGCAAAGTTCTAAGTCTGATTGAAGCTTTTAATAACCTGTACATTATTAGTTATTATATTAGTGTTAGGGCCATCCAGGGACACCGTAGCTGTGCACACCAGACGGTGACGTCAGCAGGAGGAGACGTTTGGAAAATACTCTGTTGGCAGCAAGACCACGAGGACTGCAGGAGATCTCCCCGCACTAACGGACGTTCTGCACCCCACAGCGAGCGGCAATTCCTGGCAAAGACCCCGAACCACTGCACATGTCCTACTCATGGACGGTGAGTAGGATTTCAGTTTTACCACACGGCGGAGCAACGTAGCTTCCTTAAGCACAAGCGCTTGGGAGCCTTTTTCTTATTTAGCAGGAGAACTATCTTCTTATTCAGCAGGAGAATAGTTTTCTGTTTATTAATACATGTTTTATAGCAATTGAGGTTACAATTGTTTTAACCAATAAATGCTCTTTGTATCTTGTCCACTACGGCAATTGTTGTCTCAAGGGTAATACACTATTGTGGTGTTTTCTGTTTATTTCTTGTTCCCCTCTCTGAGGTAATCCATATAAGAAGAAATCACTGCACAAGACTCTATTCCACTCTTCATCCTCAGCGCCATAGGAGGCTACTCTACACAAGTCTTCTCATCTGGTTGGAAGATACCGGATTAACCTCTCAGGCAGCTTAAGGACTACCTTCATCACAAACTGTATCACAGGTTTTGTTCCACTGTTTATATTTTTGTATAATATTGTTTACACTAGCGCTAATTTGCACTTATTATTTTACCACTGACTAAAGATAGCTTTAGTAAGCCAACTGAGTAGTTCTCAGTAATATGTAATGCTATTGTATGATTATGTCAATGAATTACTGTATTTATCAGTTAGTGGGTTTTAAAACATGGTCATAAATGCAGTTTTAGTTACATATATAATAATGTAAGTGTTTTACTATCTATATAATGTAGCCCTGTTTCCTATTGAATACAGTACGCTACCAATGCTGTGTAACCTGTCTCGCTATGGCGGCTGGGACTCGTAGTCCCGTGCGCTCCACACTATAGGCGCAGCTCCTCTTTCGTGGGCTCTCGCAACCTCTTACTGCGCATGCGCGACCTCTGCTCCCTCACCACCTCCATGGGCTCACCGCGCATGCGCGAACACCAACATGGCGGCGCCCTACTAATCGGGTCACTGCGGAGCCTCCGATGTACCGAAGCACTCCCTGCACACTGCAACCTTCCCTATTCTCCCAGCATGCGGAGATAAGGGTAAGCCTGGGGGACCTGGCTACAATAATAATAAAGAAGACCATGACATTTTCATTTTTATGTTTTTTTTTAATATATATTCTCTGAAAGTTGTAGGTAGGTGCAGGAAAAGCTGCAAATCGGACAAACTCCAGTTGAGAGAGACGTGAGAGAAGTCTTCTGTGAGTCGAACATGCCCAGTAATAGTCAGAATGTTTAGAAATCTTCTTCCAGCAGTAAAAAGGCCGTAATGCAAGAAGTCGAGGATACCAGCCTGGACATCATTTTAAAACCAATCTGCTCAGCCCTTACATGGTCCTTTTTTGATTTTCATATGATGGATAATATTAGGGGTGGTGCCGTGGTGGCAGTGCCAGTATTGTAAAAGGTGATGTTGCTGGGGTTTTGTTATCAAATTTGCCGCTAATTTGAAAAACATGTTAAAGCCAAAGGTGCAAATGTATCTTCCCACTTGCAATTTTACCACTCAAGTGAGTTCAAAGACGAGCAGAAATGAAGTGGAAACAGACTAAAGTGTATCAAAATTAGGTGTAGTAAAAAAAAGATGCGCCATTGGAAAAATCATTGTTTTATGCAGCAAAAGACATATATAATATACATTTGGGGAAAAATATGGCCTAGTGGCCGTTCTTCGTGAGAATGGAAAAGTCTCACACATTCTATCAGTAGATGGCTGGTGAAAGGTGTGTTGCCATTGCATACCGCAGTGGTTTTCAACCAGGGTTCCGTGGGCAGGTCCAAAGAGCTCTGTGAGCTTTTTCATTCTATCCGGACACATCGCATGTTAATGAGGCATGTGGCATCATGCCGTCAGATGCGATGACGTAGCGCCGGCAGACACGACGCCGGGAGACGCAATGACATCACGATGTCAGATGCCTCAATAGATTGGAGAAGCTAGATGCACTCCACATAAATCTAAGGCTGCGTCCAGGGTGGCACTGAGCTGGTGCGGGCGCTCGCCACGATGAGACACATTGAGACAATGTGTGTGGCCTGCGTGAGTTCCCTCCTGCGCGTGCCCGTGAGCTGTAGTCGGAGCTCAGTTTCAAGAGTTTAAAAACTTTGAATCTGCAGCTCCGACTTCAGATCACATGACCTACTTTACCCAATCAGAGGACAGCAAGGCAAAACCAATGCAATACAAGCATTGGGAGCTTGTATTTTATTGCATTGCATTGCTTGCTGTCCTCTGACACGAAACGGGGGGGGGGGGGGAAACGGGGTGGGGGAGACACGAAATGGGGGGGGGGAAACAAAACGGGGTGGGGGAGACACGAAATGGGGGGGGGAGACACAAAACGGGGGGGGACACGAAACGGGAGGGGGACACACAAAATGGAAAACGGGGAGGGGTAAAACGAAGTGGTGGTGTGAGGGGGGGTAAAACGAAGTGGTGATGTGGGGCAAACGAAATGGTGGGGGGCAAACGGAGTGGTGGGGGATGGGGAGATAGAGGGGAAAGGAGAGAAGGGGGAGAGAGAGGGGGGAAGGGTGAGAGAGAGGGGGGGGGGGAGGGTGAGAGAGAGGGGAGGGTCGGGGGAGAAAGGAGGGTCGGGGGAGAGAGTGGGGAGGGTTGGGGAGGGTGGGAGAGAGAGAGCATAGGGGGAGGGAGAGAGAGAGCACTGGGGGGCGGGAGGCAGAGAGCGCGGGAGGGATAGAGTGCAGGAGGGGCGGGAGAGAGAGCGCAGGAGGGGGCGGGAGAGCAGGGGAGAGAGCAATGGGGGGGGGGGAGAGAGGGGAGGAGAGAGGGGGTAGGGAGAAAGCAGGGGGAAAGAGGGGGGGAGGGGGAGAGAGAGAGGTGATATAGATATATATTATATATGTTACTGCAATAGATACGTCCCCCGTCCCACTGACACGCCCCCCCCCCCCCCCTGCGCTCACAAATTTCTTATAGCAGGTGAAGATTGGTCACCGCTCTTCCCATTACCCTGGACGAGGCCTAAGGCTAAGGCCCCGCTCCGAGAGTCAGCGCACCTGCGCTGCTGACAGGCGGTGCGCTGAGATACACAGACCGCGATCTGCGGTCTGTAGGGAGCGGGAGCCGGAGCGGGAGGTGGGAGGTTTGATCGGGAGGTGGGCGGGAGGTGGGCGGTTTGATCGGGAGGTGGGCGGTTTGACAGGGAGGGGGGGCGTGGCTTGAGCGGAGGGACCCGCTACTCTCCCCCCCCCTCCCTCCACGGACTCGGGCTGGAAGGTAAGTTTAAACACACACACGCAGGCACTCATTCATACACACACACACACACGCGCACACACACACACAGGCAGGCACTCACGCACTCATACACACACACACAGACAGGCACTCACGCACTCAGACACATACACACACAGACAGGCACTCAGACACACACACAGAGAAAGGCACTCACCTGCTTTCACTCCACACTCCTCCCCGCTCCCCGAAGCCTCTCCTCCTCCCGCAGCCTCCCCTCCCCATTGGCTCACAGCCACACACGTCACGCGTCAACGCTAGGAAACACCATTCTCTGGTGTCTCCAGCGGCTGACGCGCTACAGCGTGTAGTCAGCTGTGCAACCAGTGGGGACCGGGACCGGCTCGCGAGGATTCCCCTGCTGGTGGGGAACTCGCGACCCGCCGCCCGCGCCAACGAGCGCAGCGGGACCGAGGCCTAAGAGCTTGAGCATCAGAGCATAAAACGGCTCTTTTATACTGTTAATACACAATGCATATTAATTATGGGAGCCTAAAAAGTCACCTTTCAAAAGTTTATTGACTAATTGTGTGTGTGTGTATACACACACACACACACACACACACACACACACACACACTGGATTATATTCCAATTCCATTATATATATATCACTTGTGAGCACATTCACATGTCTTTGAAGAGGTCTGCAACCCTGCCTTTCAACCATTATCACCTTGCATACAGTGCTCCCACTGCAGCCAGGGATTCTGGGAAATGACATGCAAATGAGCACACAATGTGTCACCTTTTGCCTGGAATATCCATTCACATGGAGCCCATTTAAGCTGATGTAGCACTGTTCACACAGCTTTTAAAACACAGCATGGGACTAGCAAAGCAAGTACAGACCACCCTGCAAGTAAACCTACCCAGCCTAGAAATATTTCAAAGCAAGAATAAACCAACCTCACACTGATGATACCCATCAAGGTTGAAACATGACTGTGAGTGGTCTGTACTTGCTTTGCTAGTCCTATGCTGTGTTTAAAAGCTGTGTGAACTATTTTTGTTGTAAAATTTGCGAACCTCGATACATTTCTTAAAAAAGCCAGATTGGACAATACAAGTGAAGGATCAAGTATTGGCAATAATATCACAAGTGTTGAAAGTCAGCCAGATTTAGAGATGCCAAGTACAAGTAGCACAGCACTACGGCTTAACATAATTTGTCAGTATAATGATAGCGATGTTGCCATGGACTTTACTTGGACTGGAGATGTGAACAGTCCTCTACCTGCTTGTGGGGAAAAGCTCTCAAATCAAGCTGAAGCGGCACTTTGCTACTAAACATAGCTACTTAGCAGGTAAAAACATGGACTATTTTAAGAGGCGTTTGAACTTGCCAAAAAAAGGATAGCTTCAAATTTTGAAAAGAAAGTCAAAATATTGACAAAGCTCAAGTGGCTAGTTATCTGGTGGCGGAGCTGGTTGCTAGAGAAATGAAAGCACATACTATTGCTGAGATCTTAATTTTACCCTCTTGCAGAGCTCTAGTAAAGACTATGTTTGGTGGAGAAGAAGAGAGCGAACTCAACAAGATCCCAGTTTCTGATAATACCACCAGTAGGCAAATTTCTGACACGTCAAATGATATTAAAAGAAATGTTATAGATACAATGAAAAAATATTGAGTTTATCCTTCAAGTGGATGAATTCACGGATATTAGTGGCAAAGCTCAGCTGCTATCATTCGTTCATTTAGTTGACGATGGAGCAATAATATATGGAATAATAATACTTGGAATCTTGCAATTTGTAATGTAATACGTGTGTGGGGCTTTACACTGATGGTGCATCCTTGATGACCGGATCTTTGAAAGGGGTTGTGGCAATTATGAAGCAAAAGAATCCTAAGGTTGTGACTACTCATTGTTTGCCACATCAAGAAGCCCTTGTTGCTAAAAACAATAGGACATGATTTGAAAATAGTCTTAGATCAAGTTGTAAAAAATGGTAAACTACATAAAACGACCATTGAAATCACAAATTTTTGCTACGCTTTGCAAATCCATGGAATCTGCACACGTCAAGCTCATTCTACATACGGAAGTGGGATGGTTGTCAAGAGGAAAAGTATTGTCCTGGGTTTATAAACTAAGAGAAGAAGTGTTGCTTTTCTTTACACGAGAACTTCTTGAGCATTTTTCTGATTTTCTCCGAAATGACTTCTGGTGTTCAAAGTTGGCATACTTAGCTGACATTTTTTCAGCATTTGAACAAGGTGAACACTAACATGCAGGGACGAAACAAAAATATCCTGAATTTGACGGACAAAATTTGGACACGTAAACAGAAAATTAGAATGTGGAAAATGTGCGCCTCAGAGGAAAATCTGGAAATGTTTCCTCTGGTTGCCCAGACAAAATTTGAAGAAACTCTCCCTATTACTTGCTATCATCTGGATTTGTTCCAGGTATGTATCAGTGTGTCACGGTAGTGCTGCCCGCAGACCAGACCCGCCCCTAGACTGAGGTGGAAAGTATAATATCACGCACCCGCAGCAGAGGGGCGTGTCTGGAGTGTGGTAGATTCGTTGCCAGGCCAGGAGTCTTTAGTAAGGGAACCAAAGGTACTTGCCGTGTCCGGAGATAGAAGGATCATGGTGATTGCCGTAGCCGGGGGTCGAGGATGCCAGAGGTCCGGGAGGTAGAGGAGCAAGCCGAGATAGAGGGGCGGAGAGAGACTGCGTAGTGAGGAGTAAGCCGGGGTCCAGAGACAGAGGGAGAGTCGAAAGCCAAGCCGGGTCAAACCTGAAGAACACGAAGAACAAGAGCACACACGAATACTAGCCCAACTAGCAGAAGCTATGCAGAGCAATGATTCCCAGGGAGAACAGGGGTAATGTATGTGTAAGGACCAATCAGGGAAGGAGGCGGAGCGGGGGTGAGTCGTGGAGCGCTTTGCTATTGGTGCAGGCTGTGCTCCTTGCCTGTGTTCAGCTGTGAAGCGTGAAAGCAGGAGCGGGGCTGCAGCTGTACACAGGGGGTGTGGCTAGAAGCCCAGAGGGGTGAATAAATTACTGCCGGAGGCGCGCGCTGTGTAAGATCCTCCTGCGCGCCCCGACAAGATGGCGGCCGCAAGAACCAGCGCGGGGCGGGATCGCCGAGCCCCAGGTCGAGGATACGCCAGCGGGGAGCGAGAGACGGCAGCAACAACCTCTGAGGCAGGTAAGGAGGTGTTGCGTGAGCCCTGCTTCCTGACACAGTGGCTATTTTCCTTCTTTGTCAGTTGAAAAGTATGATTGGATTAGAAATCCATTCATAGAACTACCATAGTCTGCAGGACAGTTAACCCTTGAGCAGTGGTGTAGCTGGACATGTGCGGGCCTCCGGGCAAAACGTTGCTGGTTGATCGTGTGCATGTGCGATCGGCACTTGCCGGCTGGTTGTGCACATGCGGCGTTCTACCGGTTGCTCATGTGCGATCGCGCATGACCAGCGAGCAAGTGCCGATCATGCATGCGCAGTCGGCGGGCAGATTCACGCATGCGGTCAGTGAAAAATATGGTCACCCTAGACAGCGGGCCCCCCAAGAATCAAAGAGATCGGCAAAAGTCATCAATCTCAAGGTTTATACTGAATCTTAATTTTTCAAGTTGTATTGTTCTTGCTTTTAACCCTACAGGTCATTTCAACAAAATATTCACATCCTAAGCTGTCTCACGTCCAAGGAGGTACAACGTGACATTCACGTCTTGGGTAGAAGTGAGTTTTCATGCCTTCTATTAGTGCATTTTTTCACAAATCCCTTCACTTGATTGTCATGAGCCAAAACATATTACCTCCAGAGCAAATTTCTGGAAGGTTAAAATGGCCGGCCTGAAAGGTTAATAAAAAATATTCTTTCAATTACAACACGTTTTAATTATTGCTTTTAAAAAAAATATATATCAACTAAAAATAGAAGAGTGCACAGAGACAACTCTCATAGTGTATACAAATTATTCCACAAAAATAGAACTAAAATAAAAGTGAATAAAACAATTGCACTCACGTTTGTACTTACTGCAGTAGACACATAAAACCTGATCAGGTACAGCAAGAACCACCCTGTGGACCTCTAGGATTCGACCATGTATGCTTGGGCTACGTGTGTGTCTCACTCTCTATGCTCCCTTCTCCAATCTCCTGCACCTCAGCGCCTCCCCTTAGTGGTGACATCACTACAAAGATGGCCACTGGGAATTTCCACACTCAACACTGATTCGCTGGATCACCCTACGCTTTTCGTGAAGATCTCTCACTTCCCATGGGCTATGAGTCTGTGCTTTCATATACCTGACTTGTTAGTTGTTTTTATGCCTTTTTAACTTTCATTATTTTAATATTGAATTTTTTCCCAATATTGTACTACGGTTGAGCGCTTATGGGATCATATCATTCATACATACATACATACACACACACACAGTTGTGTGAAAAAGAAAGTACACACTCTTTGAATTCTATGGTTTTAAATATCAGGACATAATAACAATCATCTGTTCCCTAGCAGGTCTTAAAATTAGACCTCAACCCAATTGAAATGCTGTGGCTGGACCTTAAGAGAGCTGTGCATAAACAAATGCCCACAAACCTCAATGAACTGAAGTAACGTTGTAAAGAAAAGTGGGCCAAAATTCATCCACAAGGATGTGAGAGACTGATAAAGTCATACAGAAAACGATTACTTCAAGTTATTGCTGCTAAAGGTGGTTCTACAAGCTATTGAATCATAAGGTATACTTAGTTTTTCATACATAGCTTCTCCATTTTGGCTTTATTTTTGTTAAATAAATCACGACACGGTGTAATATGTCATGTGTTGTTGTTCAGCTGAGGTTGTATTTACCTAATTTTAAGACCTGCTAAGGAACAGATGATTGTTATTATGTCCGGATATGTAAAACCATAGAATTCAAAGAGGGTGTACTTTCTTTTTCCCACAAATAGAATATATATATAGCCATGCATAATAATGGTATATTGCTTTCCTCTCTGTTGGCAGTAAATCCTGGTAAGAACAGGTCTGCCAGCAGTAGTTATGGAGGTTTTCCCTCACCCAAAGGTGATGTGCCCTATGTATGGAGGGGAGTGGCCGTATGCTCTGAGTCCCTGGATAGTGACATCAGGGATGCGCCTGCCTCCTGAAGTATATAAGGCACAACACAGTTAGTGTCAGGTGTTCTAGCAGTGTGTTCTAGCAGCCGTGGAAAGCTGTTGGGAAGTTGTAGTTTCCTGCATAAGGGATTGTAGGAACACTTTGTGACCCTAGTGACGTAACTAGCGGTCCAGGTTGACCAATCAGCCTGTCTAAGCCACTCTGTGTCCAGGGACCTGGCACAGAGAGGATCTCCCTAGGAGAAGAGGGGATCCCACTCCAATTTGGGAGGGCGTACCTGACGAAGGGACAGCACGGAGAGATGTGCGGCTAGAGCCGGCAGCTGCATGGGGCAGTCTGCTACATCACCGTCTACAATAAAGATGACCTTGTTAACGATATCCCCACTGTGTGAGTGTGAAATTACTCCGCAGTGGATGGCTCCACCAAGAAGGAGTTCCTCACCAGGACCATCTCCCTGCGGAAGCATAGACCCTGATGAGGTGGAGGCGCTGCACATGATGTAAGGTGAACTCGCACCCACTACCTCAGCTGCTTGTTCTGATGACATCCCCTACTAACATCAAGCGGGAGACTCAGGAGTTCTGTTGCCTACAGGTGCACCATCAAACACAACACGTAATGGGGGGGTGGTAGTTAGAGTACCCGGGCCAATGTAAGATTGGGAGGGGGAAAACCCGTTACAATTGGAGGCGCTGCTGAGATGACCTGTCAACAGGACAAGCTTTTGCTAGGCACACGCTAGGAAACAGGGAAAGTGTATGCTGCCACTTTGTGCTGCGTTGGGATGGAACCGCAGGGATACCCTGGGAACCTGAGAGGAGTTAGTGGGTCTGGAGAGGGGCTATAGCTGTCCGAGTCACCTTAAGGTCGTGCTAGGGGTATGACGCCAGAAGGGAGAGCTTGTTAACTAGGTCAGGTGTCCTGGAGAGGGTCTGCACTAGGCTGACTAAGAGAGGTAGACGCCCAGTACTGCATGGAAGCACCAGAGTACTCTAGCCATTCCAGATCACTTACCGAAGGGAGCACAGACTGGGAGGAAGGAGATACAGTAGACACTGAGAGAGTGAGCCTAGCCTGAGGTAGTGCAACACGAGTTAGACATATGTTAGGTACACGAGGTGGTGCACAAGGCATGTTTATTGTACAGATGTGGTAGCTGCCCCGCAGAGCGGAGCTCCATGTACAATAATCCAGTATACCGTGAGCAAGAAGTGACCGTCAGAATGGAGGATCTGCAAGAAGCCAAAGGTCCAGGATGTCGGGATGAAAGAGAACAAGCTACAGGAGAGAGTTTCTTGTGTGTTTGTTATGGAATGGCGTGAAAGCCGTGGCTGCGCCGTGTTTGTCATGCCTATGTTCTCGGGATGATACCCCTGAGAATAGTAAGGACGACAGCCTTGCGAGATGGGAGGAACGAAATGGACTTTGTTACCCACCAATTAACAAACAGCCAGACGCTACCTCAAATACAAAGAAGGACAGTGCTTACCAAAATGGCGGTTCCCGCGTTCCCGGGACACCACGTGGGCATGCTGCAGAAAGTCTTGCAACTCTGCGATTTGCAAATTGTTGGCCCGGATTGGCGGCAGCGAGGAAACTCCACCCAGTTGGGGAGTTTGGCGCAAAAGCTGGAGCCGCGCCCTCATGGACTATGACTCACTCTGCACCTGTGCTGGGTCAGCCTACAAGTCTACGAGACATCCCCCTAATTTCAACCAGGGGGAGTGGTCTGCAGTTTCAACGGAAGCTGATGGAGGAAGTGAAGGGAAGGTTTGCTCAACCATCCTCCGCACTTCAGTTGCGAAGAGCCATTGATCAATACAGACCGCTAGGACGAGTGCTGCCGTTAGTGACCATGGCTGAGCAAGCGGAGAAAATGGAACAGAGTCCCTTGATCTCTACCCATCCCTATTCGGCTCCAGGAGGCTTCCTGATTATCCGAGTAGAGGGTGTGGAGACAGTGGTCTGTCTCTGCCTGCAGTGCAGACTGCCGGGTGGAGCCGTGGGCAGCGAGGCCCGATGCCCTCATTGTGGACTGCAATATATGTGGCCTATGACGACCTTTGTGCCAGTACAAGCCGTAGGGATGAAAGATTCTACCCCGAGGCCGGTAGCGGAGCTTCCGGGTGCACTGTGGAGTGCATGTCCCGCGGAGCCGGACTCAAGCCGAGTTATTAAAAATGAAAAAACCAGTCATCGGAGGGGTGACCGAAAGGGGGCCCATCGGCGGTCTCCTACTGGAATACCCCGGCCGAACGCCAAGCTGGAGTCCTGGGACGAGGAGTGTGCCCGGTTGGCGGATGCACAGGACTTATTAACGGAGTACCATGCCAGTGGTACCCCTTGGCGAGATGCTATACCTCGTGGTGTGGAGACGCGGAGTCGGGTGTCTCCCATACCGCGCCGGTCCGATCAGCGGAGTCCCACGGCCGTGGTGACTAGTGGGTCGGAAGGAGGTCGTTCTACACCAACCCTGCGCAGTGTTACCCCAAAGATGGGCTTGTCGCAGGCTCCGGTGGTGATTAAAGAGAAGCGGAACCAGGCCCAGACGGGATCGCGCCGAGGCAGGGCGTTGCCGGATATCCTCGTGGAGGAAGAGGTCTCGCTTGGGGACCCAACCCAAGATGGCGTCGCAGCACGTGCGGATCCCGAGGCAGTTCCGGACGACCTGAGTGGTGTCGAGTGGGAGGCGATTGCACCGCTGCGGTCGAGCAGTGGGAGTCGATCCCCTACGGACAGCAGACGGAGTGGGCGCTCGAGTCGTAGAACGAGAGGATCCACTACCGAAGGACAGAGTGAACATTGTGGCGAACGTGAGTCAGGTGTTGCGGAGGAGCAGCCGTGACCCTGCCGGAACCTACCGTCCAGCCCCGTTCCCCGACCCCGTCCATTTCTAAAGTTAGCCCCAAGGCCCTAGTTCAAGCCCCTGTCCCTGTCACCTGTTCCTTCGGGTCTACCTCTAGTTTGGGTGTGTCAGGGGATTCCCGGGGTCCTACCACAGAAAGGACTGAAAGCCTGGACTGGGGAACTTCGGACAATGGATCGGAGGGTGGAGGGAGGATTTCGCGACGAGGGTCGATAGCTAGTGAAACACATAGTGTGCTGAGCCTGCCGGGTGGACACTGGTCACAACGCAAGGAAAGGGTTACGCGATCTGAGGGTACTTCAGGGGTATCATCGGGCGGGCCTGAGGAGGACGAGCCACAAGAACCTAGCTCAGACGAGGTACGAGAAACTAGGTGGTGGGCACCCTTATATGAGGGATATGTCGCCTGGATCGACCGCACCCGCTTTATTCTAGAGAGGGATGGGGTGGTTGACCATTGGCGGGCCCCTGGGGATTTTGACGATGCGGCCTATCTCAAGGAGCTACGAGTACGGTGGGACCGAATACAAAAGGATCGGAAGGGTTAGATGATCCGGTGGAGCCAGATGAGCCCCTATCATGGGTGTTGCCGGGAAGGGCTGGGCAAACTAAATTGACCCGGGCATGCCGAGCTGAACGGGCTATTGCGGCTAAATATAAAAGATCCCATGGGCTCGAATACCCATATGTCCCTGAACCTCTGATGAGGGAAATAGAGGACAATCGAGAGAGGTGGCTTCGAAATGATATAGAATATTATATCGTGAATAAGGGAGGTGAAATTAAGGGAGTTCAGGCAGAGCAGAGGGTGTCCCAATTCATGCGGGTCTGGAAGATAGGACGCAGCGTGTATATGCACAAGGTGGTGTACTGCAATGAGCGAGGATTACCCCGAGAATTTAGTGTAACTGTCTATGATGCAGCGGGGCGGGAGGTGAAGAAACCAGACCCTCGACACTACTATTAGGTCCGTCAAAGAGTGGTTTGCCTTTCCCTTTGCTGCTTACTGCTGGTCAGTGAGCGGATGTTCTGTCATTATTATGTGACTGTGACAATGTTTAAACGCTAAGTTTGTGTGTTCTTTTTCAGTGTTTCCTGGAGCAAGGTACACCAAATTTAGGCCCAACCGGGACGGTGGGGATTCACCAGGGGGAGTATATAGCCATGCATAATAATGGTATATTGCTTTCCTCTCTGTTGGCAGTAAATCCTGGTAAGAACAGGTCTGCCAGCAGTAGTTATGGAGGTTTTCCCTCACCCAAAGGTGATGTGCCCTATGTATGGAGGGGAGTGGCCGTATGCTCTGAGTCCCTGGATAGTGACATCAGGGATGCGCCTGCCTCCTGAAGTATATAAAGCACAACACAGTTAGTGTCAGTGTGTTCTAGCAGCCGTGGAAAGCTGTTGGGAAGTTGTAGTTTCCTGCATAAGGGATTGTAGGAACACTTTGTGACCCTAGTGACGTAACTAGCGGTCCAGGTTGACCAATCAGCCTGTCTAAGCCACTCTGTGTCCAGGGACCTGGCACAGAGAGGATCTCCCTAGGAGAAGAGGGGATCCCACTCCAATTTGGGAGGGCGTACCTGACGAAGGGACAGCACGGAGAGATGTGCGGCTAGAGCCGGCAGCTGCATGGGGCAGTCTGCTACATCACCGTCTACAATAAAGATGACCTTGTTAACGATATCCCCACTGTGTGAGTGTGAAATTACTCCGCAGTGGATGGCACCACCAAGAAGGAGTTCCTCACCAGGACCATCTCCCTGCGGAAGCATAGACCCTGATGAGGTGGAGGCGCTGCACATGATGTAAGTTGAACTCGCACTCACTACCTCAGCTGCTTGTTCTGATGACATCCCCTACTAACATCAAGCGGGAGACTCAGGAGTTCTGTTGCCTACAGGTGCACCATCAAACACAACACGTAATGGGGGGTGGTAGTTAGAATACCCGGGCCAATGTGAGATTGGGGGGGGGGGAAACCCGTTACATATATATATATATATATATATATATATATATATATATATATATATATATATTGCAGACCTGCCTAAGACATGCAGATGAGCATACAGTTGTATTTGCATATATATATATATATATATATATATATATATATATATATATATATATATATATATATATATATACACAGTGGTTGACAAATCACCAAAAAATCTACTCGCCACACAAAAAAATCTACTCGCCACCTAGTACCAAACGTGTGCTGCTTGGGCCAATATTTACTCGCCCGGGGGTTAAATCCACTCGCCCGGGGCGAGCAAATGTATAGGTTTGTCGAACACTGTATATATATATATATATATATATATATATATATATATATATATATATATATATAGCCCTGGTCTTCTGCGGCTCCTGGAGACCCCCCTCCCTTGGAGCAGCGCGGTCGCGGGTGCCGCCAGAGCCAGCGACGGACCCGACGGCTGCTTCCAAAGGTGGGGGCCGGAGCAGGGAGTAGCGCGCTATCTGCGCGAGCAGGCCGGTTGCCGGGGACGTGATTGTCACGAGAGCTTGCGACAGACTGTAATTGACACCAAAACTATATATAAATATATATATACCTGGGTTTGAACTGGGACGAGACTTAAGATATAATAAAGTGATTTTATTCCTTGATAAAGGTGAACACAGCAAATATGTACAAATAACAGGCAAAATATAGACACTTACGTAAAATGGAAATGATGAAGCAGTCATATCTGGACTGGCAGTTCATACAGCACTCTTCATAGTCATCAAGACACCAAAGACATGAAAGACCTCTGGCAGGAAGATAGTGCATAGCGTTTCTCTCAGCAATCAGGAAATCATTCAGCAAACGAAGACACAGGAATATAGGGAACAGCAGTTTATATATCCTTTGTCCCTCTATTCTTAACCTTAAGCACAGGGGATTGGTTTTCAATTACCTCCAGCCACTCACTAACGTGGAAAAGCATTCTGACCCATGCCCCCCTGCTAGTTGGCACATGCGCAGTAGAACTCTGGGGGTCTCATTTCTGAAGCCCCACATTTACATCAGGAATGCCAGCCAGTCTATCCATTTGGAGTTCTGGCAGGAAAACCTTTGTTGAAAGGTGTGAAGTGGGACACTTAAAGACTGATCTGGCTTGAGCCTCCTCCGCCCTTAGGTAAACAGGGAGGGTGACAAGATCCTTTGAAGAATACTTAAGTCCTAGACAGTTGGGCGTCTCCTAGGGCCATCTGCTACCTTATGGCCAAAAGAATTTCCTCTGGAACTTATCCATACCTTAAAATACAATATAAAGCATAAAACATAAACGTATTAAAATATCCGGGTCCGTTAGGTCTAGCAGGTCCAAACTTCCCAGTTCTCATTGCCAGAACTGGGACACCATATGATCCAAAAAGCGACTTGCTACGACCTATGGAGTCGGAGTTACACAAATGCCCATTCAGGGCCTCATGCAGTAAGCGACGATTATGTGAAATCGGCAAGCTTATCGATTAGTCATGTTATTGGCGTTTTTCCCTCTCCGTATGCAGTAAGTGCCGAATACATTCAAAATCAAGCCGAAAACAAATCCGACCACTCTCACGATGATGAGCCGATCACACACAGGTGTATCGGCGTGCGTGGCGGGGTGCTGTTAGGTTGCACAATCACAAATCTTGCTGAATCAGGCGAAACAAGCATGTTTTTGATTGCGCGCCATATTTAAAGGCAACGTGTACTGCTAATCATTCTCTGTGTTGTTGGGAGTGAGAGAGAGAGAGACGCACAGAGCTGGACGATTGAAGATTTGCATATTGACTGAGAGACTTGTTGTGTATTGGGTGAGCTTTGTCCTTTGTTGTTTTGTTTACATCTTTGTCTTGTTTTATATGTGGAAGTGGTTCGTGTGATTGCCTGTACATTTCTTGTCTGTTTTTTGTGAGTGCTGGAAGTATGCCCGCAAAGCGTGGGAAGAGTGATGCTGGTGGGAGTGGGACTGCTACTCGTGCGAGTACGCGTCGGAGTGAACGTTCTGTTCAGGGGAGTGATGTTGCTGGTGCACCGAGTGGTGTTGCTGAGAGTGGGAGTGCTGTTGCTGGGAGTGGAGTGCTGGTGCTGGGAGTGGGAGTGCTGTTGTTGGGAGTGGGAGTGCTGGTGCTGCGAGTGGTGTTGCTGGGAGTGGGAGTGCTGTTGTTGGGAGTGGGAGTGCTGTTGCTGTGAGTGGGAGTGCTGGTGCTGGGAGTGCTGGTGCTAGGAGTGGGAGTGCTGGTGCTGGGAGTGCTGCTGGTGGCGCAGTTGCTGATGGGGTGGATGGTGGTGGCGTGCTTGCTGGTGGCCAGCTTTTGGAGGCTCTACCATTGGAAGAAGGAGAGTCCAGTCAGCACCAGCCAAGCTCTGACCCTAAACCTGCTCGGAAGAAACGTGTGGAGAAGCCACGTAATCCTCGCTTCAATGACCAGGAAAATACAGCTCTTGTCACTGGCATTCTGGAGCACTATGACAGTATCTATGGACATTTAGTAGGTAAGTGTACCTTTACATTTATTATTCAAATACATGTGATCCTAGGTCATCTGAGTTTTGTTCATATGCAAATATGGGTACACAATATCTTTCTATGTTCATTAGTGTGGAAACACAGCTTTTTATCATGCCTTACAAGGACAAATAAACACAGCCGGTCAATTTGCCAGAACTGCATACAATATGAATGCAACCTTGCTTACATGTATAGGTTTAGTAGTGAATGCTCATGTGCTTCACATATTACACATAAAACAGCATGTTTGCTATCTCTTGGAACAGCTAGCAGTGTAGGAAACTGGTGCTTATATTATTATTAATTCACCTCATATCTTTTATATGTTTTTCAAGGGCGGACAAGTGCAGCAAGCAAAAAAGAAATGTGGGACACAATAGTCATTGGTGTCAATGCCTGTGGGAATCGTGTCAGGGACAAGTATCATTGTCGGAAAAGATTTGATGATATTAGGTCCAAATTGAAAAAGAAAATACAAGACCAACGCGTGCATGCTACTGGCACTGGAGGTGGGCCCACACCACAACGTCTCATATTGACTCCATTGGAGGAGCTGCTTCGGCCAAAATTACTTACCGTCGTCGTGGAAGGCTTGGCTGGTGACCGTGACATTGGAATTTATCCGTCACAATTTCCAGCAGGTGATAAATATTACTGTACTAGGCGTGTCGTTGCTTACAGTTATTTTGCATATTTACACTGCTTTTTATACTGTCTTCACAATATAAGCATACCTGCATCTATATATGTATATGTCTGATTCTGTATATATATATATCTCAAAATAGACATATATGTAGTAGTCCTACTAAAAGCAGTAACTAATATAGCACGTGCCATTGCGTGCTCATTTACATGTGAATTCCCAAAATGCATAGCTGCAGTGGAAGCAATTGATGGTGGGCGAAGATGGGGAACAACAGGGTAGTACACATGTGTAACACATGTTAATCAGAAATTATTACTAGCTACAGGTACAGAACAGAAATATGTAGAATATTATTGTGTATTTTATTTATTTTACTCCGACAAACATGACATTACTGCCTATTTTAAGCATGCATCAAATATATTGCATGCAACGGCCTACAAACATCACTTGCACTAACACATCTATAGTTGTTTATGAAAAGGTCCATTTTTGCTTTAACTCATATACAGACAGCATAATGAGGCACACGTATCATATTTTATGTCATTGTTTTCATAACTTAAAAACTGCACACGACTATTTAGCTCATCTACCATTGTGTTAAAGCAGCTGCAATTAATATCTCATCACAGCATACACTTCAACAGAGGGGGTGGGGTTCAGCACACACACTAATTGCAGCCTCATTTTAGGGTCAACTTAGTTCACACCATTTTCACCTGTTTCAAGTAATTGAAAGGTGTGGCTGATCAGGCTTTTTGGTGAAGGGAATACCGTTATTACAACCTGACTAGCACAACTGAAGTTAATCACACTCATTTGAAAGCTTCACTTTAGCTACTAAATGCCCCAACAACTCATTACTTATCAAAGCGTACGTCACACATTAGTTCACTCATATCTATAGTTGAACTACTATCAAAGACACATTATCACACACTGCATGTGTTGTCTTGTTGAGTCACAGCCACATTCAGGTGTGCCACATCTTCGATTAATGTACCACACATATCCTCTACCAAAAACAACACTTTTTGCAATATGACCACCTTCATGATAACCATTGTGAATGGTCATCTCATGATAGTTATGTACATTATGATACTGATATCACTACACAACATATGATTTTAAGGTACAAATTTAATCTATTTATCCTCACGCATTACTGCAGAAACATAGTATGTTGTATGTTAGGGAACTCAAAACTTCTAAGTACACAGGCATGTACAGTGTTATTACAACTATTTATGTTCACTTTCACACACATTTTCGGTTAAGCAACTGATGTTGTTAGTTAATCATAAATACAGAACATACAATAAGTGTTTGTTCAATATTTACACATGTAAATGTCAAACTTATGTTATTGTTATATATAGTTGCCCCTGGAGGACATGTGTCACCTGAGATGGAACAAGTGTCTTCACCTGGGTCAGCCAGCTCAACACAACTACAAGGTGAGTGTATCAGTTGGTGGCCATATAATATGTGCTCTTCTATATGTTATGTTGTCATGTTCATTATTTGTTTTGCACATCTTCTTTAAATAGGATTACTTAGTGTCAGTGAAAATTAAGTGTAAGGCAACATGTATTGTGTTAGTGATGTGAACTATCATGTAGGACTTCTGAGTTTAGAGCAACTTTTCATTCATTCATATTTCATACTGAGTCCAAACATTATTCGTAAGTCAAGGTAGTTTTTAATGTGAGGTTATAAAACGTATGCTAACATGTTAGGTGTTACTTAGGACACAGTACAATTACATAGTAACACAGCATACATTAACATGCCATTTAATAATGTGTACATTTCTTTTTAGAACATCATGGTGATGAGGATGATGAGGATGATGAGGATGACGCCGCAGAAGAGACTGAAATACAGTCAAGTGACCATGAAGAGGTGCCAATAGAAACTGTTGTACCGCCAAATCGTCCATCAACTTCCACATACGATGCAATTGTAGCTTCAGAGGGAAAAATAGTGGACGCAGAAAATCGTCGCCATTCAGACATGATGACAGTGCTGGAAAGGATGATTGGACTGCAGGAAGAAACAGTATCACAATTGGCACATCTCCACAGAGTCTTCATTGAAGTGCCTAAACAGTTGCAAAAAATCAACACCTCATTCGAAGCATTAGTTGTTCAGCAAACCCAAGCTAATTACTGGAGAATGACTAATGTACCCCAATTCAACACCTCACAGGCTGGATCATTACATGCTGGCCACTTCTCACCACATTCATCTGATCTTCAGTCACCAGGTCCCAATGTTACCGGTCAAGTAGCACACATTGGTGTGCAGGTTCCTGACGACATCCTACCGCTGCCATCTGTACTACATCACCAGCTGACACCTACAAAGGAGGCCACAAAAACACAACAGCACAAGCAGTTAGTACTGACCAGGAAAGATGAAACGGACCAACCATGTGTTGTGCACGGTGTACCAACTTGCTCACATGTGTCACTGCCCACAAGCCCTGTTGGTGAACAGTCACTGCCCAAAAGCCCTGTAGGTGAGTCACTGCCCACAAGCCCTGTAGGTGAGTCACTGCCCACAAGCCCTGTAGGTGAGTCACTGCCCAAAAGCCCTGTAGGTGAGTCACTGCCCACAAGCCCTGTAGGTGAGTCACTGCCCATAAGCCCTGCCCGTGAAGTGCCAGAGGCCACTCAAAGTGGCTCTGTTGTTGCGAAAGTTGGTGGCAAACGAAAAAAAAAATGCAAGAGACAACAAGCAGGCCTGTTACTCGCTCACAAAAGGAACAAAAAAAATAAATGTTATAATTCACTCAATATGTCTCTGCCCTTGTTTTGTTGACTTCACATTATCTAATTAATATTGTATGTATGCTGAAGACTGTGTTGTTTCCAAACTTTCAACTATGTTCTTGTACACGTGAAGTTTTGGAAATGTTAACACTCAATTAATGAATAGTGTTATAAATATTTATGTATTAATCGTCTGTTCAGTAATGGTCCACCTGGAACCAGTTGCAAAGTTTAGAGAAGCTGCCATTGACTTTGCAGCAAAACATTGCATTTGGGTGTGTTAATTGATGTAAGAATTGCATATGCATATTAGTCACATGCAATTATAAAAACACCTAAGTAACTGCAAACATCTTTCTTGTACGTGTACAGCAGGATTATGTGTAAATTATTACTTACCTTTGCCTTGCTTGGGCATTCTAATTTTGTCCTTTAATCATTTGTGTGTTCTTGTTTCAATAACATCTCAGAATGTATAATAATATATATACACACACACACACACACAGTGTGTGTGTGTGTGTGTGTGTGTGTATATATATATATATATATATACACACACACACACACTGAGTGTGTGTGTGTGTGTGTGTGTGTGTGTGTGTGTGTGTGTGTGTGTGTGTGTGTGTGTGTGTGTGTGTGTGTGTGTGTGTGTATATATATATGTATATGTATATGTATATGTATATGTATATATATATATGTATATATATATGTATATATATATGTATATATATATATATATATAGTACTATATAAACTGGTATACATGTATTTTACAAACTAATACACTTCATGCTTCCTTGTGAAAGCACACTATTTTAATAATACAGGCATAATGTTTGAGAAATATCCTAAGTATGAGACTCTAACAGTATTGTGCTTAAACAAATGTTTATTACTTCATTCAATCATGTTTCTCACCATTTAAATAGGTTTCATACAAGGTATACTTACTGCCATCAATGTTGTGTGTACTCCTGCAATATTAAAAAAAATAAAATATAATATATAAATATATATATATTTTTATAAGAGAGATATATTTAGATATATATATATACACACGTATTTAAACTCATGCAGACAGGGAGTTAACCAGACTTTCACATACACACAGAAATGTAAGCGGGGAAAAAACATTTCTTTTTGCAGGTGTGTGTTTTTACTGATATGCCTGGCTAAGAACTATTTTCACACAGTGGTCTTTGTTAGTTTTCAAAAAAACACTATGTGAACGAATTCAAAGTCTAGGGATGTTTTTCAGAAACGAGATAAAAGAAGGAGAAATGTTTCTCCCACAGTCCCATATCACTAACCACAACTGTTAACCCAATTAGATTTACAAAGCCAATTGGCGTTTGAAATAAGGAGTCAAAGTAGTTAGTTTTGATGACCTTGAGAAGGAAAAACAGGAGTTTGTTAGCCATTCAGCACATTCATTTTGATGAGCAAATAACACAGACCTGCACACAGCTTTTGTGCTACTCAGACATGGCTGATGAATTCGTTACCAATATTAATCCCCTTTTAGGGTATAAGTACATGATCTGTGAAGCCATCTTGAACAGTCGCGGACAGAAAGCAAGCACACGCCAAATCGATGATTTCATTCGAGCAAAATATCCTTATTACCAAGACCGTAAGCATGCACGGAATTTTAATTCCTCAATAAGATTCACTTTATCAAGTAATGACTTTTTTGAACGTGACCAGGATAAGCTACAACACACCTATGGTTTCTGGAAGATTGCCCAGGAAAAACAATTTCTCCTGAAAGACGGCACTTATATTGTCGTGAAAGGCATATTTATTCCTAATGGCAATAGCAATGTATCCGCTACTACTGATCCGTTTGAATCGATACGTGCTGCAATATCTGCAGCCTCCATTCCTGAAACCCACATTGTACAAGAACAAAAGTACTATGATTATGTACCAAGCCTTTCAGCTGAAAATGCATTGTAATGGGAACCCGAAGAAATGAACCTACCTCCCGACCAATTATTTGAAGAAAGCAGTGGCGATTCCTATGAGCGCTTCCTGGAGGAGATATGTGTCATACTGGATTCAGCGGTTGGGTCAAGCGTGGATGAAAATGCCTTGCATTTCTGGAGCGACCAGTTGCAGCCAGGCGAAGAGTTAATTCTAGAAGAATGGTAAATATAACAATCGTTATGCGTTGACTCTGCGTTTAAATTTTTTTTTTTTGTAACCACCATTTTCACTTTCAATGCGTGGATACAGCGTAACATTGCAGACTGCATAACATGTAGCGATCACAAAAAAATTGTTTCCTAATACAATATAGTAGAACCTGAAAGAGTAGTACACATTGCTGACGGTATACATATACGTACTTTCCTATCCCTTTAAACATATTAGCAACATTTTTCCATAACTCTAACACATACCTGTTTTGTTATCATGCAACATCTACAACATTGAAAACCGGGTCCACCACATATGACGTGGGACCCTTGTCATGGGCCAAGGCGTCCTTAAAAAGGATTACGGATGTAAGTCCCGCCCCCAAGCGACGTGCGCGCCTCAAAGCCTATTGGCTGTCATGTTTTGTTATAGTAACGGTAACTGCAGTGTGTGATGCGTGCGGCTCAGTGTTTGTAGGCGTACCCTGGGCGTTAGCCGAATGTTAATTGAGTGGGAGGAGTGTTAGCGTGCGTTTCACGCTGGCTTAACATGACGTCACACGTATTGCATTTGCGCATTGTGTTATCGGCCGTCCTTTCTGTCCAAACACGTCTGGTTTAAAAGAATACAGATGTACTCGTTTAGAATGATTTTAGTTTCATCTTCATTGTATTTGAAATAAAGATGTGATGTTTACTGGTATTTTCTACATGTATTGAACGCACAACGTTCGCTTTGTTTTGCGCATGCGCTAACAGTTAGTGGAGCCAAGCGTGAAGTGCGTGCGCACACTAAGATGTGCGCGCACATTTTTCAGTATACAGGCAACGTTCACTTCATATACATAGTTATGGCTGCTACAAATGATAATAAAAATTACATACTGATGTACACTTGTAGTTGTAACATATAAATGAGTGACGTGTGTATGTACACAATCATATAGAGCTGTGTAACGCGTTGTCACGGATACATATATAGTAAGGTGCCATATTTGACCATCATGTGTTTGCTGTATTTCAGAGATGTCGGGGAAGATACAATCGGATCAATGTATGATTTCAGAAGAGTCTACCTTTATATGAGATGATTGTGAGGAGGAGCCACCGACTACTATACTACATATGGAACTAATTTTATATTGCTTGCAGCGCTTATTAACAAACAATTAAAAAAGTGATACCCTTATGCCTATATTGCATAAGCACTTAATTAACATAATGATGTTGCAAAATAGTGCCTCTTGAATTTTTCTTGAGTGTTCTTTAATGACTACTAACATTTTATGACATGGTGTGTTTTTTATATAACAACCATTCCCACTCTGCTAACACATTTGTGTATTCTATTGTGTAATGGAACGTATGACTGTCGAAACTATGTAACAATAATAATAATAATAATATGAGCATGTTCATGTATAGGGCTGCTAGTTGTACGCAGCGATTTACAGACACATGTTTCAGCCTGAGGTCCCTGGCCCGTGGAACGTACAAATGTTTTTTTGCCGCATGAGGCACAGGGAGATAAAGTGACTTGGCCAAGGTCACAAGGAGCCCACACCGGGAATTGAACCAGACTCCCCTGCTTCAAACTATCAGTGCCAGTGTGTGTCTTTACTCACTGAGCCACTCCTTCTCCCAATGTAAAGGACACTTACAACCAAGTAGCCATTTAAATTTAAAATCTCTTGTTACATGGGTATGTAGATAAAATGGTTTGGGACTGTAGCAAATAATGTTATTGGCCAGATGTTATGGTCCCCTCCAATGCATGATGTTCTGAATATGACATCACCATCATGTTATGAAGTACGTTTCTGTGTATATTTCATTAACCTAACTAACTATAGTTTACGGTGTTTATTAATCGTTTAAAAATACATAGTATAGTCAATATGATGATATAAGCTACCATAATAAAGCTGGTGTTATCATTTGTCGGTGTTATACATGGATCCTACACCAATTGATAGAGACACAAACAGTTGTCTTAAAAAGTGTGTCTATGCTAGTGATGAATGTGCTCCCGTAAGTAAACAAATAAGTACAGTTATCCCCTTTTCTCCAAACACCTCTATATTACATTAATGGAAATTATAAGGAAACATACATAAAATGTGATGAAATGTGAGTAATCATTTTGTAATACAATGCACATGAAACCTCAAGAGTAGCTACATGCATATACATGATACAGAAAGTACATATATGTAACATTTGTGTTTAAACCAATATGTTGTGTTTTTAGTTCAAATAATTATAGGAAGATTGAGGTAGCCACATCTTATGAGAGATGTCAGCAAATATACATACCATGATCAGTCATACTGCAAATATACCTATAATGCAAAGGAACAATATATAAATTGCAAACATTGACATGCCATCTTCAGTACCGTAAACAACACATCAAAGTGTGTATTTGGTGTTAAATGTGCAACACCATGTATATTTAATGACATTCAAAATGTAAATCAGCCTGGTGTACACATCATCTGGATGTACATGTTACACTGCACCAATAACATTGTATGTAAGCATACTAGAAGCATGAATGAGTATGGGCATAATATGTGTTTTGTCTTAGCATAAGGAATAACACAATGCTAAAATATTATTGCTTTGTTACCCAAGTTGTATTGACATACACACAACTAACGTACAATTGAAGAGGGATTCTATAACCTGTGCAACAATAACATACCGGTGCAAAATCCCTTTGTGCACACAGCAGAGAAAAGAAAGGTGTGCAACCCATATTCATCTGTGTCCTACCAGAAGGGTATATAAAAAAACATTGTTGTTAAGATAACATAATGTAAGTATAAAAGTATAACTTGGAACATATCTGTTTGTACTTACAAGAAAAAAATGAATTGATGAGATTCTGGCGTGTCTGGCCACCACTGGCTGTTTGTTCATTTTCAGCAGCTACATGGGTGGGATGCTCGTCTACCAAAGTCTCAGCTAGGTCTGACTGTACATTGTGCCTGAGTGCAACATTGTGCAAAATGCAACAGGCAAGGATAATATCAGACACTTTTTGAGGCTTGTATAGAAGAGCCCCACCAGTTCTGTCCAGACACCTAAACCTGGTCTTGAGTAGGCCAAATGTCCTCTCTATAACAGATCTTGTAGATATATGGGCTGCATTGTACCTCTCCTCTGCTTCAGTTTGAGGGTTTAGCACCGGAGTCAAGAGCCACGGCCTAATTCCGTATCCTGAGTCACCTATAATGAATGGAGCACACATAAGCTGACATTAGTGATGAAATTGTACAATGCCAACATTCCTAAATCAAAATGTGTTTTGTGTTAGAACATGTAAATGTGTACTCACCCAGCAGCCAACCAGGTTCAAAATGTCCCTCTTCGAACGCATGGAAGACTGAAGAGCTCCTCAGGATAGAGGAATCGTGACTGGAACCAGGGAACTTGGGTACCACATGCATTATCCTCATCGTGGCATCACATACCACCTGTACATTGAGTGAATGGTAGTGCTTACGATTGCGGTACACATGCTCACTCTGACTAGGTGCAATCAAAGCAACATGTGTGCAATCGATTGCACCCAGCACAGATGGTATCCCTGCTATATTATAAAAGCCAGTCCTGACTTCCAGCCACTCTGTTGCCTCTGTAGGAAAATGAAAATAATTCCTAGCGCGTCTATTGAGTGCATAGAGAAACTGGGTTAAGGCCCGCGAGAATGTAGATTGCGAGACCCCGCCCACTATGCCCACAGTTGTCTGGTATGACGCGGAAGCAAGATAATGTAATGAGCACAGCATTTTAACAAGCCCAGGGACTGCACGACCTCTGGCTGTGAAAAAATCTAAATCTCCCCTTATCTCCTGATAAAGAGATAAGATTGCTGCTGAACTCAAACGATAGCGACTAACAATCTCCTCCTCACTCATCCCATCTAACAGGGTTCTCTCCCTGTACAGACGCGGACGAGGCACAACTTGTCTCCTCTGTCTTCTCCTCTGATCTCCTGTCCCTCTACCTGTCCCTCGGCCTGTCCCTCTCCCTGTCCCTGTCGTATCCGCGTCACTGTCCCTGTCACTGTCCCTCGGTGTGTCCCTTCCTTGCCCTATATCATTCTCTTGATCATCAAGCATGTCATAGAAAAGAATGTTCCTGCGTCTCCTAAACATTCGCAACATTTTGAAATGAGTAGCTGTGAATGAGCAGGTAATGGGCGTCCTTTAAATAGGTATGTGATGATGTCAGGTGACATAGTAAAATGCAAGGTGTTACATTAACATAATAAAGTACTTGTGTGGCAAGCTGTGTGTAGTTGTTGTTATAAGTATTTGTTGTGTGTATTCTGCAGGGAATGATGATATTTGGCAATGATGTGACGTGAAGCTTTGTACAAAGATTGCTTGCAAATAAATAGTTGCATGTGCAATGCATGTAAAACTTCTGAACGCAAGAGTCAGTCATGTAATGAGACAAAAAGGCTGAGATTGACGTGGGAAAAGTTTTGTGTAACATGTGTAATTATCCATGTTATTGTCACATGTTGGCAACAATGAATAGTCGTGTGCATATGCATGCATTTCTGTAATGAGGATAGTTGGTATAGAATGAGTTTACAAGGTGTCCAAATGATGAATTACTGTACATGTGTGTATAAGTTAGGTTGAAGTGCTTGTAATGCTACGGTTACAATGTAAACATGCAATGTGATTGAGCGTCCAATAAGTGACGTCATGAAAATAGGGAGGACCCAAACCTAGATGTAAACATGAGAAGACAGATGTACATGAAGGTTTAAAGATGCGTGACACATTACAAGCATTGTGTAATGTAAAGGAAGATGAATATACGGTGAATGTGTGACATGTGTGACATGTGTAACATCATGTAAATAATTGTCGCTCAGTTCAGTAAAATGTGTGATATGATGTGAGGTTCTCCTTTAAGAGTGTAGTATAGTATTTTCCCTTGACACATCATCACATGATGAGTAATGTGACCCGCAAATGCTGAAAACATGTAAAAGTCGAATGTTATGCAAATAAGACACGTCAGCTGTGACACAATGCAGGGAATGCCCCCACACTGTAATGCAAATCCCCTTTGTATTGTGAGCAATGAAACGTAAACAGTACTATACTGTTATACGTCCCTGCTCCATTGACTTCCATTGATGTACAGAAGATGTTTTTTTTCTAAGTGCCGTTCCGGCAGCCTTAGCGATCGTTCTCCCGTCCAAACTGCCAACTTTAGTTGGCGGGAGAAATCGGCCATAACATCTCAATTTCGTAGTGCCGATCAGCCCCGATAAGCTGTTTTTTTTTGTTGAATCCAGCCGATTTAAAAAAGTGGCGATCAGTGTCGAAAACAGGCTTATCGGCAGCCGACTGGCCATAACCAAATTATCGGCTCCGAAACCTGGCGATATGAAACACTTATCGGCGCTTACTGAATCTCAAACCCAATTTTGGCTATAAAATGGCCATATTTCCCTTATCAACGCTTACTGCATGAGGCCCTAAATCATTTTAATACAAAAATCTCCACTGAAAAAGAAATCTCAGCTTTTCACTAAATCCCCATTGAAAACAACGGGCTCCGCCGCCATGGGTTTCAATGGAGCAACTCCGCCGTTGTAGTCAATGGGGTTTCCTACCATAGACTTTCAATGGGGAACCGCCGCCATTGAAGTCTATGAGAAAATCCACAAATCTTTACAGTCGTCCATACTCCGTCTGGTTGGTCTGAGGGGGCTGGAAATGGGCATGCATTAAAGCCGGAACCTTGGCTACATGTCACCCAAATCCCATCCCTCTTGGCATTCCAGAACCGGAGATATGGACTTACACATTTCAACATTTTACACTTAGTCATTTTTTCACCATGCGGCTTTTCTCCCATTGGAATCAATGGTAAAAGCCCCGAACTTTCAAGGGGGTCCATACTCCGTCGGGTTGGTCCAAGCGGGTCAAGGATGGTTCTGCAGCGATGCCGGAGCAGTGGCTACAGATACCCCAAACCCTGATCCGCTGAACCCTCCGGAACCGGAGATACGGATTCCTAAAATTCAACATTTCTCACTTAGTCATTTTGCTGAGCCGTTTCTGCCGCCGCCGGCAAAGCCTATGGCGCGACCCGCTCTATCTGGTTCGACCCTTATCGGGGGTCCAGGATTCGGGGACCCGGTTGTGGTCGAGTGGGGGGAAGCCTAGGAACTAGGGGCAAAAAGAATTTTATTTCTAGGTGCCCTAGAACTGTTTATTCCCACATCAATTAACTTTGACCTTGACTCAAGTGATCGTAACTCTTTTTAGACATTGTATCCGCTTTGTGGTTTGCGGTCTGGACGGCAGCCAACTTCTTCTTGAAAAGATTACCTCGAGGCATCTCCATTGAAGTCAATGGGCCCATTGACTTTCAATGGGAAACCGCCGCTCTCCCTCTCGGACGCCACCTGCTGGTCTTTACAGGAAACAGGACCAAAACAGCACATTCTGCCATTGAAACGCATTGAGCCCTAATGGCGGCTAATGGGGACCTGCAAAATGGTGCCTGAAAAGGCGGGAAAACTACACAAAGAGCTATAATCATTAAAGAACTATTAACCATTGTGCTCCCGGATGGATTCTAGTGTGTATGTGATGCAGACACTGATTAACACAGACATTACAATGGAACAGGGGAGAATACATTTACAGGTCATAACAAGGGTTAAATCACATTTCTGGACCTCAGTCCAGTTAACCCCTTGTCTCCCTGGTGAGATTAGAGAGTGGCCAATTGGGGTGTAACCCCTTTAATCCCGGGCCAAATCCTCTCCATCGTCACAGCGATTGGGCCGTTGTTAAGGCCGCGATCGCGTTGCGGCGGTCCCAGCGGCTCACAGAGCAGGGTGCCGCCATTTCGAAGTGTGTTGCGCATGCGCAAGGGCTAGGAGGACTCCAGGGAGCTCGCGCATGCGCAGAAGAGAGCCAGAGAAGTCGCGGGAGCGTGAGGCTAGTCAGGGAAAGGTTGAGGCAGCCCCAGACAGCTTGTGCAGGCGCAGGACAGGAGATAGAAAGCCCGCGGAGCTCTAGCCTACCAGGGAAGGCTCTGAGCATGGACTACGAGTCCCATGAGCCTCTGTGTGCCCCACGTGATGCCAGGGAGCCAATAAGGCTTAAGATGTCCCTGCAGAGTGGATACATTTCGCGCGCTGAGGCCACGTTAGTCAGTCAGAGCCAGGAGCAGCCAAGGGAAGGAGGTAGGGTACAGGAGTCAGTGACTCCCTGTACTAGGCCAGCAACCCCTAAGGCTCAAGAGAAGGACTCACTCAGTAGAGTGAGTGTTGCCAGGGACAGCCCTCAGGTTAGGGACCCTGTCACTCGAGTTAGTTGGAGCTGGGGAGCTGTAGGGGAAGGAAGGGTGCAGGGAGTGAGTGAAGCTCCTGCACTGCGTAAGGTCCCCCACATCCCAGGTAGGCCCCAACTCCCCACCAGGTTAGTGGGTAAGTGCTGAGGGACGGCCCAAGATAGGGACGCTGCCCTTAGTGCGTTAGTGTGCTGTCTTGTCAAGGTCACGGCTGGCAGTGCTGTGAGGCCTGACAAGAAGGCAGAGTGTTAGCGTGCAGCACGTTTGCTGTACGCATCCAGTAGGTTGCAGCGCGTAGCTGCCCCGTTAGTTAGTGTTAGGGAAAGTTAGGACTGGGAAGAGTAAGGGGAACGGAGCAGGTTATTAACCCCTTAGGCCCCAGAGAGGTCCTCACTCCCCAGTTTGTGGTGCTACAGGGACAAGCCCTACGTTAGGGACTGTGTCATGTAGTGCTAGTGTTATATCCAGTGAAGAGGTCTGGGCGCAAGTCTGTGCCCAGAGAGAGACTATCTTCAGGGTGGGATCGCCCCTGCGGACCCCAAGCAAGGATTCACCGGACCGGATCAGACGGGATCCCAGAACGACAGAGCCTTTGTGAAGTTCCTTGCAGGCGCACTCGGCAGGTACTCTATAAGTGCACCAACAAAGATCATAACATTCATTTAACACATAGTGGCAGCGCTGACCACGGGACAAAGGGGTTGGGCTGTGGGCACTGTGTGGTGATGTTCTGAGTATGATATATTAGTTATCGTTTATTCATTCAGTAAACCTGTTATCCATAATACTGGTGTACGTGGTTTCTGGGTGGGTTCCTATGTTAGGGTCATTCTACATACCCATAGAATCCTACATAGGTGGAGGCGCTGAAACAAAGAAACGTTCCAGAGGATTCACCCCAGGCTCTCACTAGCGGAGGCTCAGCCTCCTGTGAGCCTGACAGGTATACGCACCACACCGGGTAACACCGTATGTTCTCTACACCCCACACTATATCTGCGATTGGGGTGGGGGAATACCCGTTACATTTGGAGGCGCTGCTGAGATACCACCTGGGGTGCCCTGTCCATTTTTTTCTAAATTGCCCAGTTCGTATTTTTGTCACCATGTTTGTAAAGTCCGGACACGAGGTCCTTGCCTGGGCTTTGAGGCAATATCTAGAACCTGGCCAGGTAGTGGCGGTAGGAGGCCTTCCCGCAATTATACCCGCGGTCAAGGTCCGGGAGTATATGTGTAAAATTCCTGGGTGGCCGTACTCATGTGTCTTAGATGGAGAACAAGATCCCACGTCCACATGGAAAACCATACTTTTTGTGGTAACCCACACTGCAGATATATGCCTGGCAGAGGCACCGTCCGCATGGTTTATGCCCGGGGCCCCGTCTGAGGGGTACCCCCTAGTCTACGCAGACCCAGCAAAATGGCGTCTCCCGCCAACTCAGGAGAGCGCACGTGCTGCTGACTGCCAACCTGCACAGAAAGATGTTGCAACAATCTGTCTGGGTTTGGTGCGAAAATCAGAGCCCCTCCCCTGTGATGTGAGTGACTCAGCGCAGAGCCAGAACCACTCCTTTATAGAAAGTGCCCCTCCTTCAGATTCCACCAGGGGGAGCAAGCACTGTGATCTTCAACCATACGTTGATGCCGTAATAGACTCTTTGATGTATGAGGATGAGAGACTGTCAGGGGATACACCCTAATGTGTATGTGCCCTGGCGAACGCCAGGAATGGAAGTCCTTGCACTAATGTGTCCCTGCCTGCAAGAAGCCTATAGCGAGGGAGCTACTGTGTCCCAGTTACCCTTAGACTTCAGGACAACCGAGGTGGATGGGGAACCGTGTATACAGTGCTTTAGTCCCACCTGTGACTGTTCTAGAGGCGCACTGGCGTGGGAACCCAAATGTGATTGTTGCGGTGCAATTTTCTTGAAGTCCATTACACCCCAGGCTACGGAGCCAGTTGAGAAAGAAGCGGGGAGGCCTGACCCCTCTGAAAAAGTGAGTGACATTGCTAATCAGTCTGTCCTAATTCCAGAGGCCTCAGGGGACCCGTGTGTCCAAAACCATGTTGCAGAAACGGTTCCAGACCCTCTCAAAGGGGGCATCCTAGTGATAGGGCAGGAATCACAGGCTCAGCCCGCTAAGGAGCCTAGCGAACCATTGGAGAAGAGTGCGACCGCAGTGGAGGTACCGGAGCACGCCAGCTTCGTACCCACAACCACTGGTTGTATCGCAGAAGACCCCGGTGACTCCCTTGGAGGATCCGATCATGATATTCTCCGGGGAAGAGGTTGAAGTCCCATCGGTGGCGATGCGCCTACCGGCGAACCACCCCAGCGGTGATACAGAAGAGACGGAGGAATCACAGGGTAAGGTGTCTATACCCCCATCTTCTTTTGGTGATTCCAGCGACCAACCGCTCGTGGTGATGTGCCTGCCGGCGGACCACTCTAGTGAAGTCATCGAGCCAACTATCTCGGCGGATACAGAGCCTGCTGTGGGTCCGTGTACCCTAGAGGAGGTGTATCCAGATGCTGCAGACTCTGCTGTGGGCCCGTGTGCCCTACAACGGCCAGTCCGGCCTACCCCAATGGTACCAGCGGTTCTAGGCTGGGGACCAGTACTGAACGAAGACAAGGGTGAGTTGACTGCCCCAGGGGTGTCGGGTGTGAGCCTCCAGGTGGCTGCGGAGCACGATAGCTCCTTAAGTCTGGCCACCAGGGCAAATGGCTCCACTCTGCATCGCGTCCTGGCGGAGGTGTCTCCCTTAGAAGGTAGCTGTCCAGTGGTGCGAGTGGACCAGTACCTGCCTGATAGTGTTCCAGATGAAAAGGACCCCATCGCAAGCCAGCGGAGTGGTGAGGAACCTCCTTATTCCCCACCAGCTCCTGATCTGAGTGTGAGCCCATGCGCTCCAAACCAAATGGTCCCAGGACTGGGATCCAACGCTCCCGAGGTTCTAGTAAGTAAGTGGACTGCCCCAGAAGTGCCGGGGGCAGGTCCCGAGACAGCCGAGGTGGGAACTGACAGCGTCCCCGAGGACCTGTTGGCCACCGTGAATCACCACAGTGGTAAGGTATCTACTCTTTACCCCCTGCCAGGTGAAACAGAGACTTTGCCGAAAGAGACATGGCCCATTGCTCGCTTCCCAGTGGAAGCCTCGGCCGTATGTAGGGACAAGGACTGTGTAGCGAGGGATTTAGTGAAAATTACCTCCTTGGAGCCCAAGACGGAGCGCTCCATTCACCATGTGGTGGACCGAGGGAAAGGTCCTGGCCTCCTGGCCTACCGCATCCACGCCGCGGATGGCTGGGTAAAGGCCTGGTTAAGAGACACTGTGCTATTCCTTCCACCAGGGGGAGGAAGAAGTAGTACAGAACCGGTGACTGTCACCCCAGAGCGTGCTCTACAGGAGATTTTTCTGGGGGAGGCTCACGGATGCAAAAGTGAGGTACCGCCACATGATCAGTTAGGGCACCCCACAAATGGTCTCAGCTAGTCTCGGGTATAGTATGTGAATTGCCATGTACCCTGCTGTGTAAAGTCGAAATGATAAGTTGTATTTTCTATGCACTGCATTTTGATTATATAACTTTTATGCCGATTGATGTCGTTCCCCAAGCGGGGACGTTGGATTTTCCACCAGGGGGAGAGTGTAGCCCAAGTCTTCTGCGGCTCCTGGAGACCCCTCTCCCTTGGAGCAGCGCGGTCGCGGGTGCCGCCAGAGCCAGCGACGGACCCGACGGCTGCTTCCAAAGGTGGGGGCCGGAGCAGGGAGTAGCGCGCTATCTGCGCGAGCAGGCCGGTTGCCGGGGACGCGATCGGGCCGTTGTTAAGGCCGCGATCGCGTTGCTGCAGTCCCGGCAGCTCGCAGAGCAGGGCGCCGCCATTTAGAAGTGTGTTGCGCATGCGCAAGGGCTAGGAGCGCTGGGAGGACTCCAGGGAGCTCGCGCATGCGCAGAAGAGAGCCAGAGAAGTCGCGCGAGCGTGAGGCTAGTCAGGGAAAGGTTGAGGCAGCCCCAGACAGCTTGCGCAGGCGCAGGATAGGAGATAGAAAGCCCGCGAAGCTCTAGCCTACCAGGGAAGGCTCTGAGCAGGGACTACGAGTCCCATGAGCCTCTGTGTGCCCCACGTGATGCCAGGGAGCCAATAAGGCTTAAGATGTCCCTGCAGAGTGGATACATTTCACGTGCTGAGGCCACGTTAGTCAGTCAGAGCCAGGAGCAGCCAAGGGAAGGAGGTAGGGTACAGGAGTCAGTGACTCCCTGTACTAGGCCAGCAACCCCCAAGGCTCAAGATAAGGACTCACCCAGTAGAGTGAGTGATGCCAGGGACAGCCCTCAGGTTAGGGGCCCTGTCACTCAAGTTAGTTGGAGCTGGGGAGCTGTAGGGGAAGGAAGGGTGCAGGGAGTGAGTGAAGCTCCTGCACCGCGTAAGGTCCCCCACATCCCAGGTAGGCCCCTCAGGTTAGTGAGTAAGTGCTGAGGGATGGCCCAAGATAGGGACGCTGCCCTTAGTGCGTTAGTGTGCTGTCTTGTCAAGGTCACGGCTGGCAGTGCTGTGAGGCCTGACAAGAAGGCAGAGTGTTAGCGTGCAGCACATTTGCTGTACGCATCCAGTAGGTTGCAGCGCGTAGCTGCCCCGTTAGTTAGTGTTAGGGAAAGTTAGGACTGGGAAGAGTAAGGGGAACGGAGCAGGTTATTAACCCCTTAGGCCCCAGAGAGGTCCTCACTCCCCAGTTTGTGGTGCTACAGGGACAGGCCCTAGGTTAGGGACCGTGTCATGTAGTGCCAGTGTTATATAGGGACTCAGTGTATGCTGCGGTTCCAGTGAAGAGATCTGGGCGCAAGTCTGTGCCCAGAGAGAGACTATCTTCAGGGTGGGATCGCCCCTGCAGACCCCAAGCAAGGATTCACCGGACCGGATCAGACGGGATCCCAGAACGACAGAGCCTTTGTGAAGTTCCTTGCAGGCCCAAGTGCAGGAGCACTCGGCAGGTACTCTATAAGTGCACCAACAAAGATCATAACATTCTTTTAACACATAGTGGCAGTGCTGACCACGGGACAAAGGGGTTGGGCTGTGGGCACTGTGTGGTGATGTTCTGAGTATGATATATTAGTTATCGTTTATTCATTCAGTAAACCTGTTATCCATAATACTGGTGTACGTGGTTTCTGGGTGGGTTCCTATGTTAGGGTCATTCTACATACCCATAGAATCCTACATAGGTGGAGGCGCTGAAACAAAGAAACGTTCCAGAGGATTCACCCCAGGCTCTCACTAGCGGAGGCTCAGCCTCCTGTGAGCCTGACAGGTATACGCACCACACCGGGTAACACCGTATGTTCTCTACACCCCACACTATATCTGCGATTGGGGGGGGGAGGGGGGAATACCCGTTACATATATATATATTCTATATCTATCATGGTGGGAGGGAGAGAGGGTTAGGGTTCCCCAGAATTTCACAATATAATTCTAGGGTTCCTCAACCAAAAAAAAAGTTGGAAACCACTGGTATACAATATACAAAGAACCATTCCATGACATGATACCATTATTTGATCCCTGCTATGAAATGACCAGCAGAAAATATTTCTAATCAATTGCCATACCAAACATTTATAATGATATACTTGCGAAAGTAAAATTAATGAAACAATAAGCAGCATTTTATTTACATGTGATCCTTAAATCTACCGGGGGACTGGATAACCAAAGGTTTTATACTTCTATGTCGTTCCCTTGATACTTTCTAAATTCTATGTGAAAGACTAGCGCTAATAAGTGAATATCAAATACAGTGTCATACACAAATAGATAGGTAATAAAGGGCAATGTGCAACTTGTGAATCTCAATACGATAAAACATGCAGAACAATCTAAACAATATTAGTGTTAAAATGCCTGTAAGACACATGTTCAGAGGTACGCAATGGAGACCGTTTAAAGTGAAACTAAAATTAGGCTTTATTGCTCCTGTCCCTTTAACACAGCAAAATATTTAAATGAAGCAAAAGAAAACCTACTCCACTTTGGAGAATATCTACACATGTAGTCCAGCCCTCTCTAACTGGGTGGTTAGCTAAGCTAATTACCAGCCCGAAATATATATATACATTTATACAGACATATAACAGTCCCAAAAGAAAGTCTTATCTATCTCTTGTAGCTGTAGAGGAAGCCTCTCTGCTCTCCTGGGTCAGCACCTTTGTGTGCTAAGGCAATGTCTGTCCAGGGTCTGGTCTCTTGCTAAGGCAAGGTATGGTCCCCTTGTCTTGCTATCAGCATACAGTCCAGTCCTTCTGCAGCTCAAGACATCTGTTCCTCTGGTCAGTCCAGTGTGGACTAAGGAAAAATCTGTCTGTCCTTCCTTGGTTCAGCCCCCAATTGTGAGACTAAGGAATCCTCCCTCCTGTCTCATAACAGGCTATTTCTGACAGAGTCCTGATTAGGTAGGTGGAGTTGGTTAATTGCTGGTGTGCAATTAACCAGCACACTGCTGGATTAGAGGAAAGTTTCTTAACAGGGATATGTCCCTGTTACAATGCCTAACTTCCCTGAAGCTTAAAGCACAAAACTGTCATCACTACAGTACTTGGAATAGTTCAATTGAAATATAGGAGCAAGGAAGCGCTGGGAAAAAAGAGCTAAATATAGTGCAAACAAGTATTTCAAAGGGGAAATAGGTGGAAAACAGGGGAAATAGATCTGAAAACACTCCCAAACCGATTTCTTTAGATATGTTCTTGGTTAATGTTTGAGGATTTCCTCATAAAATCATCACTCCTCTCAGTTACTCCAAAAATTGAAAGACCGAGAAACAAAAATCGACCATAGCATAATGCTGTATTTGTAATTAAAAAAAATGGTGGTACAACCCGCTGTAGAGGGAGAGTGGGGTTGGCCCGGTATTAAAGGGGTTGCACCCCATATAGCCACCCTGACCTCACCAGGGAGGCAAGGGGTTAACTGGACTGTGGTCCAGGAATGTGGCTTACACCTTGTCATGTCAGGAAACTGTATGTTCCCCTGTTCCCATGTTTCATTATAATCCTGTATTTTAATGTTTTAAAGTGCATTTATGTATCTCCAGTTCTGGAGGTCACAGAGTGTTGATATTTGGCCAATATGTGGAGTCACTAAAAGTAGGCATTAAAAACTGGCAAATTTCGACCCACTGAGCCCACCAGAATGGAACTTATTAATATGTGTAGATATTAAAGTGTATATGTATGGTATTTTGGATCTGCCCTGAAAATGCAGACTCCATCTGCTATGCTAATAGGTCATGAAGGGCAGCCGGCTGATTGAGCCTAAGCACTGTGATCAAAAGTTAACTGCCTGATTGTTTTCACTAAGTACTAATCAACAGATCAAGTACTAATCAACAGACTATGCCACTATAATTGTTACCTGAGGGTGGAGAATCATCAAACTGGAGTGGTTTGTAAGTGTTATGTCTACACCTACAACCAATGCAGATACTTCATTTGATAGACTGGTCGTCGCCCCTGATTTAATTATGGAGCTACCCATAGAGTCCCAGTACACATGGGCTAACTAGCTGGGGGGCATGGTTTAATCTGTGTCTCCATGTTAGGGATTGGATACAGATAATTGTTCACCAATAGTCTGTATTCAATTTTAAGAATAAGGTTACACAGGTATATA
This sequence comes from Ascaphus truei, assembly GCF_040206685.1. Lineage (NCBI taxonomy): Eukaryota > Metazoa > Chordata > Amphibia > Anura > Ascaphidae > Ascaphus > Ascaphus truei. The sequence goes on along the minus strand of NC_134484.1, from coordinate 440,014,313 downwards.
AACTGTGTCAACCCTACAGTTTTTAGTTCTTCTTCTGATACCATCTTGAATGTCACCGGATTGCTGGAGAATTGCTAGCTGATACTTCTCCATCCCCCAACCCTAAGTAAGTGTTATCTTCTTGTCTGTTAATTGTATTATATTGCTGTGTTCACCTTTTTTAAGGAATAAATATATTTTATTATATCTAAGCCTCGTTCAGTTCAACCCAGATATTTGGTGTTCATTATATCTTGTCATAAGTTACCGTGACACCCGCTACCATTTCCCTCACATCTGAAACATTAAAATCAAGCATGTAGGACAGGGGCTTTTAGCACGATCGTCCTCACCAGACTGCATCACGCCGATGCCGTCTGAGCCTTCCAATCAGTTCCGCATCACTTGATGTCCGCTAGTCTGAGAAAGCATTGGCGAAACGCATAGGGTGGCGTTAGAGACTGAGGCTGAGTTGGCACAGTTGACGAGCAGAAACCACCCAGAGATTCGGAAGCCGAAATACTGCGAGACGAGACTAGCAGACTTCACATGGCGTGGAGGTGATTGGACGGATCAGATGGCGTTGGCATTATGTAGTGAGGACAATCATGCTTGTCCTACATCCTTGATTTTAATGTTTCAAATGTGAGTGAATTGGTAAGGGTTTGTACCACTATTTTTCATAATAAATACAGTATTATGCTATGGTTGATTTTTTTTTCTTTCTCTTCCAATTTTTGGAGTAACTGAGAGGAGTGAAAATGTATGAGGAAATTCTGGAACAAATCCCTTCACATTAACCAAGAAAATATCTAAAGAAATCGGTTTGTGGGATTTATTTCCCGTTTTCCACCTTTTTTCACTTTGAAATGCTTTTTTGCATATATGAAGGCCCTAAGTCAGTGGTTTATAACCTTTTTCTGGTTAAGGAACCCTATGTGAAAATCTGAGGAACACCAACCTTGTCTAATAGCGCATCTGTGATCAAATACATTGTAAATTCTTTGGTGGTTAAAAAACACTGCCTTAAGTGATATAAATTGGAAAAGAAACCTGTTTTGTTCACTGCTTACATTTGTTTGTAATTGCTGCATTACATGATGATCGATCTTAGACAGTCATCATAAAATGACGCCCAAGTTTCCTCATTTAGTATGTAACCCCCTGTATGTGTGAGCTCACACTGTCACACTGCCCCCCTGGCAGGTTCCTCTCCAACGTGACTGTGATGGACATGTACAGCCAATAATAACAGCTGTGCAAGAGGAGAGACTATGAGTGAGAAGAGCCTTAATAAGGGAGTGTCAGTCATGTTGGTTTAGATCTGCGTGGAGCTGAGTACAGCAGGTTAGTTCAAGGTCTGCAGAGAGAGTGCACGTGGTGATAGGAGCTGAGAGCTACTGTTCCAGAGTAGGCAAGAGATCACGCGCCACTGGAGGGGACCCTCAATGGCTATAAAGACACAGTTGTACCGAAGCAACTTTTTGAAGAACAGGCCTGCAACATGGTCAGTAGAACACGAGCTCCCACAGCGTGCCGGTAACATCATAAGTCAACATACCCAGGATTGGGTGGCTTCTACACCATTGACACTGATTAACACCTGTGCAGCACTATTTAGGGATTGTGTTGAAAGTGTGTGTAGTGTACACACTAAAGTACCCAAGTTATTAAGTGTGTAGTAGTAAACTAGTTGAATTACCCATACTGTGTAGGTATTATTCCTACCATCTGACAGTAGGCCACATGTGGCCCAGTAAGTGACAAGGAACTCGGGCCCCAGCGATAGTTGGAAATCTGAAAGCTAAAAGTAGAGGGGTTATATCGGAGGCACTACTGAGATTTATGTTTTTTATTTACTTAGTGTAGTACACACTATAAGTTTCCCAGTTGTATGGTCAGACATTGGCATGATTACAGAAGTCATTAAGACGGTCACCCCAAAACGCCTTTTGCCACCATTTTGTCCTACTTCACCATGAGCGTGGCCATTTTAAATGATTTGTGCGCATGGGACGACCTAGACTGTGATAAGGCGCTGCTGCTATTGGTTCCAGATACAACCGAGGATGCGAATATTAATGGAGTACTTGGTGCAGGACCCCGTGGGGACGGGCCCAAATTCAAGGAAAAATGTTATGCAACAATGAAACTGTATATGTATTATGTATGTGTGTAGAAGATATTGACCCGAACAAGGTGCCCGAAAGCATTGCGGGAAGGGACCAAAAGATGTGGGGTCTTACTATGGGACGCAACCTATCACGGCCCTAGCAATATTACTGCACACACCATAGTAGATAAGATCAAAGAGTTCCTAGCTAAAGAGAGGGACACGTTGGAAGAGTTCCGTAATGAGATATACCCTGAAGTACCCATTTCTTCTATGGGATGAGCCCTCGGTACCCCTCAGGCCCTTATAACTGCTATGGGACAGTTAGTGGAGAAATCCATGCACTCCATAGGGGGGGAACAATTAGTATAGGAGACTACGACTCTTTTCAGGAGTGAGCCCACCTCCCCACAGTGAGGATGATTTTGAAAGTTGGATAGAGCAGACCACGCAGATGGTGCAGGAATGGGGGGGGGCTCACACCAAGACAAGAAGGTCCAGATTGCGTAAAGCTTAAAGGGGCCCGTATTAGCCATAGTGACGGCTGTCAAAGAAGGAAATGCAGTTAGCACCCCTAGCAACTACGTGAGGCCGTTAAAAAATACATTTGGGGCCACTGAAAGCGGGGAGGAACTGTATTTTAGATTCCAGTGAATGTACCAGCATGAAGGTGAGAAAATATCTGAGTTCTTGTGCAGACTAAAGATTTCCTTACTGAAGGTAGTGAGGAATGAGGGTATACCCGCTGATCAGGTGGATCGCACCTGGGCAGAACAATTGATGTGGGGGGTACCACCTGGGGATCTAATGACATTCTATTTGCAAAAATGGAAAGAGTCTCCCCTAAAGTTTCTAGAGTGACTATGAGAAATATGGGATGAGGAAGAACAGATGGTGCCTGTAAGGGATCGGGGGACACGCGCCTCTCAGCGGGTACCTGTCACCCAGGCTCCCAGTGCGGCCGCTCTTCCCAGACCCCCTCCCCGTCGGCTCCTTACCTCCTCCGGTCGGACGCCATGCCGCTCCTCCGCGGCACACGCCGCATCCTCTCACACGCTGCCGGGGCGCACGCATGGGAACCTTACAGGGCACGCGCGCACCCGATCCTCTTTGCCGTCCTCCCGCACCGCTGGCTCCGCCTCCCATCAGCTACAGGCTGTCTACACCACTCACCTGGCTGACTCCCACTCTGGGCACCTGAACCTTTCCCTGGGCTTGCTCACACAGGCCTCCGCTCCACCTCTTGCTCTCATTCCTCCTCCTGCATTAATAACCCCAGTCTGCCCTCTCCTTCCTCGCTCTGCATAGTTCTTCTGTGACTCCTGTAGTGCGGTTGTCTATGCCTGGCTCCCTTCTGTGTTACAGCTCACGTTCCTGTCCCTGCCCCTGTTGGACACCCTTGGATTTGATCTTGGCTCTCGTGTGACTTCGTGTACCTCGCTACTCCCTGGACTAGGCTTTGGACCTTACTACGCTGCTCTCTCCTGCCCCTGACCTACGGCTCTCGGATCTCTACCCTCGGACTTCTGGCACCCCGGACACAGCAAGTATCAAGTTAACCCTTTCTCACCAGTCCCGGCAAAGCATCATACCACACCCCCGGGCACGCCCTCACTGCTGTGGGCGCGTGTTATACCCTTACCCACCTCAGTATTGGGGACTGGCCAGGTCTGCAGGCATTCAGGCGTTACAGTGCCTGGCCCGGCCGCAGGGCGGTCCACTAAGAGTGTTGCAGCAGCTAGCCAATGGGGATCAAGAGATAGCGCAGCTGGCACCTGGCTAACCGAGGAAGGACTGACGCGGCTATGATCCCCGATAGGCCAAGTGAGGAGCTGCCGAGCAGGGGAGCCCACAAAAGAGGTGGCGGAATTGATGAACGCCATTCGAATGTGAGAAGTGAATAGTCCAGAGGAACTGCGGGAAGAGGCATGGTGATCACCCCATAAAGAGCAAACCCCAAGGTGGAGGAGGAAGCCATGGAGAAATCCTGATCCAAAAACTGGAGTGCCAGATTTCTGCTATAGATACAGGGGAGAAGGGTATTATGCCAGTCAGTGCCGGAATAGAGAGAATCTACCACAGATATTGAAGCAATTCATCCGCTCTCGTTCGGCCTCGGGAAACGACATAGGGACCCAGTGATGGAGCATACTGGGCCCGAGTGCAGAAAGACTCCGTTCTGACGGCACCTGCAAGAGATCATTCTTCTTTCACTTCCCCATGAACTAGGGGGGCCATCAGCGCGAGGGAAAGCGAAGATTTCTTGGATAGTGTATCACAAGTATCCATCATTTTCAAGCCCTGGTACAATCGGTACCCAAAACACTTGCCGTTACAACCACTGGAGGGTTTGGTCGTTTAGGGCCTCAGTGATGCCAGCTACCCTTATCTAGGATATGTAGTGGTGAAGCTTGAGTTTCTCAAGAAAGTAACTGGAGTAGAAGGACTATTGACGGTGGTGGCCCTCATATGCCCTGTAGTCCATAGCAAGGAAAAGATTGGGGTTATAATTGGCATGAATGCCAATATTTTTGGAAAACTAGCAAAATGGTAACTGGAAAAGTGACACGCATCATAGAAGGGACCACTGTCATCTTTGATAGTCCATCCCATGGAGGATATCCTGGAGGACTACAAGTAAAGGCCGGAGTGTTGTTCATACAGAAATGGAAAATGGACACACTAGGAGTAGAAGTAAGAAGTGAGACTGCCCATGATGTGTGGATACATAGAGGCACAGTGGTAGCTCACCTATATAGTGCCATAGTTACATAGTAGTGAGGTTGAAAAAAAGACATGTGTCCATCAAGTTCAACCTATGCTAAATTTAGACAACAGATACTTGATCCTACATCTATACTTACTTATTGATTCAGAGGAAGGCAAACAAAAACCCCAGTGACATATCATCCAATGATATCTCATAAGGGGAAAAATAAATTCCTCCAAGAATTGGCAATCGGATTACTCCCTGGATCAACATCCTTCCCATGTTTACTTATTTGGTATATCCCTGTATACCTTTCCTTTCTAAAAATATGTCCAACCTTTTTTTTGAACACATCTATTGTATCTGCCATCACAGTCTCCATGGGTAATGAATTCCACATTTTTAACTGCCCTTACTGTAAAGAACCCTTTTCTTTGTTGCTGGTGAAATCTACTTTCCTCCAACCTTAAGGGATGACCCGAGTCCTTTGTACTGCCCTTGGGATGAATTTCCAGGACATACTTGAAAACGAGAGGTAACTCTCAATGTATTACTTCCTGGAAAAATATTTGATAAATAAATAGTTATTTTGAAAGCTCTTTGTACTGTCCCTGAATATATTTGTATATAGTTATGATATCCTTGGATGCCTCTTTTCTAAATGTGAATAAATCTAATTTAGCTAGCCTATCCTCATAAGTTAGATTGTCCAGCCCCTTTATTAATTTGGTGGATCTTCTCTGCACTCTCACTAGTTCCATAATGTCTTTTCTAAGGAGTGGAGCCTAAAATTGTACTCCATATTCAAGGTGTGGTCTTACTAATGCTTTGTAAATGGGCATAATTATGTTTATTTCCCGTCCATCCATTGCCCATTTAATGCAAGATAAGATCTTGTTTGCCTTTGCAGCTACTGCATGACTTTGGGCACTATTGCAAAGCCTGTTGTCTACAAGCACTCCTAAATCCTTCTCATCAAGGATTCCCTCAATTTATCCCCATTTAATTTGTAAGTCGCCTCTTTATTCTTGCTTCCCAAATGCATAACCTTACATTTATCTGTATTTAACCTCATCTGCCATTTACCTTCCCAAGTTTCCAGTCTCTACAAGTCCTTCTGGAGAGAAATTACACCCTGCTCTGATTCTACTACCTTACACAATTTAGTATCATCAGCAAAAATGGAGACTATGCTCTCGATGCCAACCTAAAGGTCATTAATAAACAAGTTAAAAAGCAGGGGTCCCAGTACCGATCCCTGAGGTACTCCACTCATCTTAGCCCAACCTGAAAAAGTTCCATTTATGACAACCCTCTGTTGTCTATCCTTCAACCAGTTCTCAATCGAGGTGCATATATTTTTACGGAGTCTAATTTGCTTTATTTTGTACACCTACCTCGTGTGGAACCATATCAAAAGCCTTTCAAAATCTAAGTAGACCACATCAACTGCATTACCCTAGTCTAAATTCCTACTTACCATCTCAAAGAAACAAATAAGGTTAGTTTGGCATGATCTATCCTTCATAAATCCATGCTGACTATTACTAATAATTTTGTTTTCCATTAAGTGATGGGCCCCGCAGGGAGGAGAAAAATCGATTGACCCTGCCTATGTTTAATTTTGGAGACAGTCCTGCTCCAGAACACTGGAAGAAACGACTGCAAGAAAAAATGGCTCGTAGGCTAGGAGTTTTCTCCACTCAAGAATGGGATGTAGGAAAAGCCCATGGTGTGGAACACCAGATCTGTCTTCATGATGCTCGCCCTTTTCAGGGAAAGATCATGGAGATTGTCCCTGGCGGATGTGAGATGACATCTCCAGGAATTAATGGGGGCTGAAATAATCTCCGAATCCTGAAGCCCTTACGCATCACCCATAGTGGTGGCCCGGAAGAAAAATTGAGCGGTAAGAATGTGCATTATCGCACACTGAACAAAAGCCATAAACAACCATCTAATATCAAAAAGGATTATACTACTCTGACAAACTCCACTGATATTGCAAACGCATTTAATGAATACTTTGTGGGGTGTGCTACTTCCCTATTATAAAAGTGCAACCCGAACTACAAACATGAAGCTCAACCTGGGAAAACACCTGTAGCCCCACCCTCTCCCTACACTGCCCACAATTTTCAATTTGTTCTAGTATCTGAAGAGATTACACAAGTACTCCTCAAATTAAAATGAAGCAGCCAATGTGGACCTGACCTACTGCAATCAAAGTTCCTACGTTTCAATGCCTCAGCCATTACCATACATTTTGCTTCCTTAATCAACTCTATTTTGTATGCAGGCTATATCCCCAAGACCTGGAAAACTGCCAGAGTTGTGCCAATCTTCAAAGGTGGGGACAAAAACACTGTTTTAAACTACAGGCCAATCTCTATTCTCCCAATACTATCCAAAATTATGGGGGGGGGGAAAATATATGTGTCCTCTCCCAATTAAGCAATTACTATACCAAGACAAATATCCTTAGCCAACTCCAATCTGGTTTACGCCAAAAACACACAGGGCAGTGTTGGGAGAAGGTGGGGCTATAGGGATTCTCCCAGATTGAGCTTCATGTTTTTAGTTCGGGTTGCATTTTGCTAATAGGGAAGTAGCACACCAAGTAGACAGACGAAGCAGGGGTCAAGGCTGGTGGGCAGGCAGAGAGTAGTAAGACGAAGCAGAGGTCAGGGCTGGTGTAACGAGTAGGTCACCACAAACAAGGCGCGACCGCGGGGCTGAGGTAGGGAATTGTACACAACGCCAACCACAACCGCGAGGGCACGTCTAGAATGTAGGGTAGTCGTGCAGGCCGGATCAGGGTTACAGAAGACAGGGTTAACGTGATACTTGCCAGGTCCAGGGATGTAGAGGATCGGATCGTTGGGGTACGTAGCCAGAGTCGGGTTGGAGAAGGTAGAGTAGTCGTAATGCCAAAGCCAGGGTCAGTGTAGGAGAAAGCAGCGTCGTAGTATTTCCAAAGCCAGGGTCAGTGCAGGAGAGAGCGAGCAGCGTCGTCGTATCCAGTCCGGAGTCAGCGTTGGAGAAGTCACAAGTGGAATCCAGGCAGGGTCAGGCAGCAAGGAGAAGACAGGCACAAGGCAGTGAGTCACACAAACAAGGTTATGCTCGGCAAAGGCTGAGAGTTCTGTGAGCAGATTTATAGGACCTCCCACCAATGGGAGGCGACCAGGAAGTGGAACTGCTGTTCACGATAGGCTGCTGGAACACGTATGTGTGTCCTATGGCACAGCCTATTGATATCGCGTCAGAGCGTGTGCCCGGCCCCACGCGCACCCTGCGCATAATGTTGGCGACCCGGTCGCGCGTCATCACCGCGCATCACGACGCCATTGCCAGTGTGGGGGCAGAGGCGTGACCCACCGGCACGGAGGCGGAGCGCCGCACACAGCTGCGTGAGGAACTCCCGACGTCAGAGTGGGGGCGGGGCCTTGGGACAGAGACTGCAGACCGGCGGAGGGGTCGCGTACCGCGCATGCGTCGCGGACGGAAGAACGGGTGCATGCCTTGCGCCCAGGGGCAGGAGGTGAGGCAACCTGCGCAGTAGCCCTGCTACGTTGCCACTCCTGAGTGCCATGGGGAACAGGTGAGCACGGGATGGTTAAGGGGAGAGAAGCCCCAGAACGGCGAATCCTCACAGCTGGTGGCAGGCAGAGAGTAGTCGTATGAAGCGGGGTCTACCGTTTCTACCGTAGGAGATCGCATCCATTCATCTGGAGCCACTGAACTGCTAGAGAACCTCGTGGGTAATGTACCCCAGAAACCTGATGCTGAGTCCCCACAACCATTGGCGGACAGCTCAGCCCTCCCGTTACCAACAGGTATCATGCACCACACTACCTGTAATGGCAGAATCTCCTGTAGGGTTGGGGAAACAACTTTGCATAAGGAAACCCCAACCCTCTCTAATACCGTGTCTGAGATCAGATGCACTATAAATTCTTCTCTATTTGGTACAATTTTCAAACAATCCAGGAGGAGCATATATGGGAAACAAAAAGAAAAAACAGTGCAAAATTTAAGTGCAGATGTATTGGTATTGAGACAAATGATGAGATGTAATCTTGGCTCTGATTGTATGCCTACTCACAAGATGTCAGTGGTAAAAATGCGATTAGCAGATAGGGCTGCTACCCATTGGGCTATGATGGTGTGTGGAATTCCCTCTAGGCTCGTCTCGTCAATGCGGTGGTAATATATATGAGAGAGGGAAAGAGCACTACATAGCGCGATCAGATGTATAAAATACTTTATAAAAAATAGGTATAAAAATGCGCACTTACAATGTGCTAAGATAAATGTTGAAGATAATTTTTGGTACAATTTTAACATGACCTAAAAATTACAGGGAACAATTTAGGGATGCCCGGGGAACCCTGGTTGTAAAACACTATATTAATGTGATCGCTAAATGCACAAAACAAATCCATAATTACACGTGTTGCAGACATGTAATGTGTCACTGTGCTTCCCTCGGGGGTACTCTGTTGTTTGTGACACTGTATGGACACATGGATACCACAACTTTACATCTAAATGCATGTGCCCAGGGTCTCACATCTGGGAGTCAAATCAAAATAAACTTTATTGGCATGACGAAAGAACATTTCAGTATTGCCAAAGCATGAATAACAGTACAGAATCTAGTACATGAGTCTCCCAGTACAAGAATCGTCTAGTTTGTGTTGCACAAGACCCTCCACCTCCCCCTTGACCACTCCACCACACCACACACAACAGACACACAACGCGACGCCTCACCGAGGCCCTTCTGGAACTTTCCACACTAGTCTCCCCGGGCAACCAGCAGGGCCAGGAAGTGACGTGCCGCCAGACAGCGCGTTAGTAACGCAGACTTCCGGTTGGCTGTTATCTCTGCGTCGAAAGACATCAGCCGCAGCGGCACGGTGAGCAGTGTGCGTGGGACACCGACACCGGGGGAGCCGCAGAAACAGCGAGAAGGGACCGCGGCCACGCGCACGGGGTGAGAGGGCCGATCACTTCTCCCCGGGCGCCGGCGGGGGGTGTATGCGTGCGACCGCCTCGCTGTCCCTTTGTCTGGCGCTTCCCTCGCCCCCCCCCCCCCCGGCTCCTCTGCTTCCCCATTACCCACAGCCCGGGTCCTTATTGCCCTCCCCACAGCCCGGGTCCGTATTGCCCTCCCCACAGCCCGGGTCCGTATTGCCCTCCCCACAGCCCGGGTCCGTATTGCCCTCCCCACAGCCCGGGTCCGTATTGCCCTCCCCACAGCCCGGGTCCGTATTGCCCTCCCCACAGCCCGGGTCCGTATTGCCCTCCCCACAGCCCGGGTCCGTATTGCCCTCCCCACAGCCCGGGTCCGTATTGCCCTCCCCACAGCCCGGGTCCGTAATGCCCTCCCCACAGCCCGGGAGGTGGTGTTGGCGGCGACCTTACTACCCCTCACCCGCAGCGGGGAGAGGGGGCACCGAGACTTGCAACATAACCTTCCCCTCCCCCCTCCCTTAGGGACAAAGGAGTCTGGTACGCAAATGGTTAATAATGCTGGTGGTTTCGTTATCGGAGATTTTCGGGACCCGCGTTTGGGGCCTGCAGGGGCTGTTGGCGTTGACTAGGCTACAAAGGGTTTTTTTCAGACCCGTCTTGCCCGCACTGCGCGGGTTAATGGGAGGTGTAAAGGGGGCGCGTGTGCCTGGCATTGCACGGGTTAATGGGAGGTGTAAAGGGGGCGCGTGTGCCTGGCATTGCACGGGTTAATGGGAGGTGTAAAGGGGGCGCGTGTGCCTGGCATTGCACGGGTTAATGGGAGGTGTAAAGGGGGCGCGTGTGCCTGGCATTGCACGGGTTAATGGGAGGTGTAAAGGGGGCGCGTGTGCCTGGCATTGCACGGGTTAATGGGAGGTGTAAAGGGGGCGCGTGTGCCTGGCATTGCACGGGTTAATGGGAGGTGTAAAGGGGGTGCGTGTGCCTGGCATTGCACGGGTTAATGGCTGCGCCGGGTCCTTTGTGAGACGGTGAGCTCCCTGCCGGTGTGTGTGGTAATGGTGTGTTACTGAGCTGGCTCTGAGTGTCCCTCGCCCGCTCTGTTATGAGCAGTGCGGGGCATCACCCTGCAGCCCATGTAACCCCCACAATGCCGTGCGTGTGTGTAAATCCCGCACAAGGAGACACCCTGCAGCGGCGTGTGGCGGCGCCGCCATGCAGCTGAGGTTCTCGTGTGTGTATCTGTGATTGGCACCAGCATAGCAGTCACATATTTACACCGGGGGCTTTTGTTTCTGCACACCAGTGACCATTTAAATGACTGCATGGTGTGATTTAATGACCCCATTGCTTTCGGTGGCGATGCATTGCAGTCTTCTGAAACATGTTTAAAAGCAGCGAGGCACTTGATGCTTTGCGGCGAGACTGCGCCTGGTTGAGTGCATTTTGTACGTGTCTGCATTTCAGCAGTGAGAATGTGCTCTTTGTATAGTAGGCACAGCGCACAGGCTGTGTGAAGGTAACCGGGGTGTGTGTAGGAGGGTTGGATCTGCAGCCCTCTGGTTTCGCGTTGCTATGGCAGTATCGGAGAGCAGTCCCGGCTTCCCTCTTGCCCCTGGGCTACTCGTTGTTTTTGTCTGGATTACATGGGTAGGATCAGTTATTTCCTTGCACTGGAGGAGTGGGAGGCAGCAGTCAGCTGTTTCACATCTGACTGCATGCAACTTGGCACAAGATGCTAAAGGGACAAGCAGATGGCTCTTGTTACTGGCTCCAGCAAGAAGGGATTTACTGCCTGTATATGCATACTGGAGTTTATTTAGGATTAGCGGGCTGCCATCTTTGTTTATGCACTTCCTATATTTGTAATCCATATTGTATTGGTGCAAGTGGCTTTGGAAAAGCATTGTAGGACTCTGCAACACAAAATGAGGTTAAGCATAACACTAGTCCACTAATACTAGTAATTCTGGCTTTCTAACAGCTCTTTGCTATTTATAATGTTTACAGTGCAAACTGTGAAATGATATATAGGCTAATAAATAAACTCTGGTTGTATTATGATTCCTCCTGGGAAACACCCTTTCCTGTAACTGTTGTCCCGGCTTATTTTCTGCTTATATTGCACTCTTACAACACAAAGTAACCACCATCTTGTATCACCATACTGAGGAACAAAAGAAACGGCTTCATAATATTGCCAGCGTAGAGGATTGTATAAATGTAAGGGAAAGTTTGCTGTACAGATCACAACTGTGTGAAATGGTGGAAGCTAGGTTGACGGTTTGCTTAAATCTTGAAACAACTTGTTAGCTAGGCAGGTTTAAGCCACCAAATACCTGGTTGTTATAAGACACCAGTGTAAGTGGGAAAATGGCAAGCAGATTGTGATGCTTATACATTGTAATGTGTCATGTGAGTGTGCTCCATAAATTCTCCACACACTCTTCAAATCAAACAAGCATGTATAGTGAAAAATTGGAGCAAAGTGCATTGAAGCACCTACATCTGTTGTCGATTATCAATAGCAGTGGTTTTTCAACTTTTTTTTTTTGAGGAACCATATAAATACAGTATATTGTGAAATTCTGCTGAACCCCAACACTCTCTAAAGGTGTCTGAGATCAGATGAACTGTAAATTATTCTTTATTTGGTACAATTTTTCAAATGGCCTGAAAATTGCAGGGAACCGTTTATGCAAGCCGGCGGAACCCAAGCCCCAAACCCAACCCCTGTTGAAAAACTCGGCTCTATAGTGATATATACACAGCAAATGGGTGTAGGACAGCTTGTGTCACAGGAAACACAATACTGAATGTAAAATTATTATTAATGGTGTAATGTAGTATCTTGCTTTAGGCATCCTTATGGCTACAAATTCTTGTTTTTCCACATCATTCTGTGCTGCTCCTTTTTGTGAGGAGTTGGGATATATTTATCTCCTATAATTTATATATTTATCGCGTGTCATGGCAAAATGAGATATTTGGTCATGGCAGTTTCACCACGACAATGGCTGCCGTTGCTTCTCCACTGCCAGAGTCCCCGTCGCAGGCATTTTCTCAGGTAAATTTTATTGCTATGTAGGGTAGGGGGTTAATTTTAGGGTTTTTTGCGGTTATGGTAGGGTGTTTAGGCACTTGCCTTTAGCGGCAATGTGGCCAGTGGTGGCAGATTCTAACAGCGGTGTAAGTCACATCAACGTGGCGGCGGCCATTTGGTTGTGGTGAAATGGCTGCAACCACATGTCCTAGACCGCCCACGTCATGGTGCCCTCAAATGTAAAGTTGCAGTCCCACAGTCGACCAGTTGACTTTCTTGGGGGCCTCTGAAAGGACAGTAACGTTTTCGTATGGGTGCTCAAGTATGCTAAGGAGAATTATGTGCTGAGACTTTTCACATTGATGAGATTAGCGACCCCCCCCCTCTTATGGCAGTGGGAGGAGTAAATAAGTGATATATGATGTGGTATACTTGGTGTCTCCTGCTTTCCGATGAGGTGCAGCTGTGTGAACTGTAGCTAAATTCTCACCCCCTACAACCACAGATACTGGTTCAAAATTCTTATCTTGAGCATGGCACCCAGCACACACAACAGAATGTTTTACTCCCCGTCCACTGAGGGGGATTGCCAGTGCGTTATCAGCTGCCGATAGTGAATGTTCAAAGTAGAGAACAAGTGGATGCAGCGCACAGCTCAAGGGGACAGGGTCCCGGTCAGTACAAAAAAATCCTTTATTCTACGTGGATAAAAAGGAGTATCAAACGGTCGATTAAAAACTCGCCTAAATACTCTACTGATCCGGGTATCCCGTGCCATCGCTGACACCTCGGTTGAAGCATTGGTGATATATTAATTCATATCTCGTGTTTTATAGTAAAGAGGCTTTTTTATTTGTTTGTTTTGTTTATATTTTTCTATTAATGTATTTGGAAGCACTTTGTATGGTGGAGTAATGATGCCTGCCATATTGCAAATAAGATGACATTTGGTCGCTACTCTGCAAATATTTACCTGTGCGTTTTTAGTTTTGTATCTGGGGTCTCCATGACTGATCTTTTGATCGGTTACTCCACCCCGTATGTTTGACACAATTACATCCATTGATGTGCCTGATGTCAGCGATGGCATGGGATACCCGGATCAATAGCGTATTTAAGTGAGTTTTTACTGATTCTTTGATACTCCCGATAAAGCACCTGTGCGAAACGTGTAGGCGTCTGTGCCTCCTTTTTATCCATGTAGAATAAAGGAAATTTTTGTACTGATCGGGATCCTGTCTCCTTGAGCTGTGCGCTGCCTCCATTTGCCTCTGAAAGACGTTTGTGTCAAATATATATACACAATATAATATATACACACCCATATCCCCCCCCCCCGGCTTTATCAGAGAGCCAATACAGTTGTGGGAGGTGGGACTCTATGTACAAGCATTTGCCGAATGCACAGTGACATCACATAAATCACTATGCTCCTTTAAGTAACGGCCCCTTCAACTGTTTTTGTCCCTTGGGGCACAGTAATGGTCCTGGCTTGCTCCTGCAGCTTCCTTTTGACCGCAACATCGTGACACTTTCTTTTGGTGATTTATTTTTGTCACACACTGTCAAAAAAGTGAAATATTTTTAGGCACGAGGGTCCCTGAAGCTTGGGAGACTCTTTGGTTCAGGTACATAAAGAATAGTGGAGGGGCTGCTGCTTTTATTACGAAAATGTATTTACGTCTCGCGTGCCATCTATTGCTACCCTCATAATATACTTTTACATTGACCTAACCGGTGACCTTTCTTGTTTTGGATTAAAACATTTAATTTTACTGTCTTTTATATCTTGTCCCCTCCCCCTCCTCCCCCCCACACACACAAACACCTTTCCAGTGTTGGCCTTATCGCAGCAGTTTATTTTATTTTTTTAAATCACTGGGAAGTAGAGGTTACTATTTGCTAGTGGATAACTAGACGTATATAACTCCTATATAAATTGTCTTCATTTTCCACTTTACATCCTGGTTCCACATTGTGAAATCATTCAATGGTTTAATGTTGTGAAATTTATATCAATTGCTCCAGGGCCTGATAAAACCTGCCATGGGGTGTTTCTCTCCCCCCTCCACCCACCCCTCCAAATGAAACAAAAAACTTAATGATTTTAATACTGATAGCTGCTGTACAGGCATACCCCGCATTAACGTACGCAATGGGACCGGAGCATGTATGTAAAGCGAAAATGTACTTAAAGTGAAGCACTACCTTTTCCCCACTTATCGATGCATGTACTGTACTGCAATCATCATATACGTGCATAACTGATGTAAATAACGCATGTGTAACAGGCTCTATAGTCTCCCCGCTTGCGCACAGCTTCGGTACAGGTAGGGAGCGGGTATTGCTGTTCAGGACGTGCTGACAGGCGCATGCGTGAGCTGCCGTTTGCCTATTGGGCGATATGTACTTACTCGCGAGTGTACTTAAAGTGAGTGTACTTAAAGCGGGGTATGCTTGTATTTATTTGGGTGTAAGCTAATTACCTTAAAATAAGCAGAGTACTGTATATTTTGTAAGATGTTGTTGACCTTTAGGCTAAGGCCACACAGATTGCCCGCGACAGGGGGAGGGCACGACCACAGCGTCACGTGGCTGGTTCACCCTTATTGGCTGAACCACCGCCGCAATGTGACGATCATTCGGCAGCCACGCCAAAATACAAAATTCGTGTGTTTTGGAAATGTGGTCGCGCCATTGTGCTTGGCTGTGTGGACACTCGTGCGGACTATGGGTGGCCTTATTGAGAGGGCCATCGCTTGTTTGTGCGCATGATCACTGTAGACGAGGCCGTATGCTGGACCTTTGAGCTAAAATTTGCATAGCTAATAAAATCCATTTAAATTGTTGTTGATGGTAGTCAACTGATTTATTGCCGATGCCTTTCAGCTTATTGCAATTTCAGCATATGTTGCAAACTATACCATGAAAGTATGAGGATGTGGTTGGGTATATGGTTTTCTGAAGTGTTTCATGATTATGGCTCCTATAAATGTGTTTTTCTAAGAACGTCTTCATAACGCTGTCCTGATTTTTATTCTGTGAAATCACTGGAGCAGGGTTGGCCAACTCCAGTCATCAAGGGCCACTACCACGTCAGGTTTTAAGGATATCTCTGCTTCAGCACAGATGGCTGTCAACGACTGTGTTCAAGCAGGGATATCCTTAACCTGACCTGATGGTGGCTCTTGATGACTGACTGGAGTTGGCCACCACAGCACTAGAGAATTCAATTTTTAATCACGTATAAGCACTTTATGAAAGTAGTATGCATGTTTATATATCTTGACATTTATCGTAAATGTGTTCTAGGTCAGGGGAGCGCAAACTTTTTGTGCTGCGCCCCCCTGTCTCTCTGCCCCGGCTCTCGCGCCCCCCTGCCTTCCTTCAGCCGCGTCAGATGACGCTGCGTGGGCGTGTGACGCCAGGTCACATGGTGCCGGTTGCCATGGTGACGCAACACAGACGGCTGAATCCCGGTAAGTAAACAGTTGCAGGGGCCTCACGCGATCCCCCGGCATTTAATTTAAATGCCTGGGGGAAGAGCGCGGGGCCTCTGCAACTGCCCGCGCCCCCCCAGCACAATCTCCCGCCCCCCCCTGGGGGTCGCGCCCCCCACTTTGCGCACCGCTGTTCTAGGTTATGATCTCCTTTTTAAGAGAGGGATGTGTATGATTTGCGTTAAATGGCACGTACAGCACACCGGTGAGCACGTGGCCTGCATATAAGACGAGGGTTAAAACAGTGCTCGCAAGCCGGCCCATTTTTCACCTTTGTAAAGGTCTCTCAAATGAACAATATCTCCCTCCTTATCCCCTCAATCCGCCCCCATATACCATCTGTCACGAACAGCACACAAGTGAGCACGTGACTTAGATATGCAACCAGGGTTAATGCACGGCTACTGTAGTCAACTCGTCTGTCTCTTGCACAAGGTACTTTCAATTAGTTAATATTAACCCCTTACTCAATTGCAATCATGTCTATCCACTGCCACCACCCAATAAATATACAAAGATGTAATTATATATCTGCCTGTTTATAATAGAAAAAACTGTGCACTTAACGCACAAATCTGTTGTAGCAAAATGTGTCTAAAAGGGGTAAATTACGCTCTACAGAGCTTGCAACATTTCATTTGAAGCCCAAGTATTACTTATTAAATGTTTTAATATAAAAAATACAGTGCTTAAAATGTAGAAAGGATTACAATAACATACAGAAACAATAAATGCAGAACTGTTTCTTAAAAACAGGATAAAACATTAAACAGAAATCCCTATACAGTACGTTACCACATGTCATAGGTTCCCCCCCCCCCAGAGAGGTCAGTGGTGTAGAAATATGAAAATTCATGTATTTGATCCCAAACACACCTCTGCTGAATTATATACAGCGCAACCCCCTTGTAACGCTGTGCTTGGGGTCCAAAGAACCACATCGCGTTATAAGCGGATCGCGTTAGAAATTATTGTACAGTGCATACAATTGTACATTAAGTATTTAAGATACCAATAATAGTGTTGTAAAGTATTCATAAATACAAAAAATTGGAGCCATGCTTGATTCACGTTAGAAGTGGATTCGCGTTGTAACGGATCGCGTTATAACGGGGTGAGCTGTACTCATAACTCCAGGTCAAGCCCTATATACCCTTATTCTCCCATTCAAAACCACATAAGCCCACCCCTGTTGTTTGTCAGCTGCTAGGTTGATTGTTTTGACAGAAGAAAATCTCCCAAAGACGTTTAAGTTCTTGCCTCAATAATATAAATGTACTCATAACATCCTTTCTCTAAAACGTAGACACACGTGAGTCATATCAATAGATTCAGGCGATTGTGGTGGATGTAACAAGACTTTTGACCGTCTTGCGCCTACATTTGAGTGACAAATTGATATCTGGCTTTGGCTACCTTTCAGAACTCATGTGCCTGGCCTCACTGCATGTGTCTCCTTGCAACAATTACAGATATCGGAGCGTTGTATTTTAGACTAGAGGCTATCACTGGATGGTCTTATTTTTAATCAATTCACTGTTTATTAGCTATCGTGGAATACTTTCTTAGCCACGCCCTCTGAACCTTGCAGAACCCTCCAGAGTATGTCTTTGAAAGTAACTTTAAAAGGGTCCTGTTTATAAAGATGTTGCGACATATTTTAATTCCATTTGACAGAATCTCGAGATAAGGGCAGTTGTTTTATCAGCCCCATACAACACATTGTGTACTTTTAGTGGGTCATAAATGATAACCCACCAATTAAGTACTCTTTGGAGCTCTGGACAGACCCAGGAAGAGTCTTGACCTGTCATAAACCCAACATATTGTAACAAAAAAAAAAAAAAAACCAGTAACCATTTTCCTTGCAAAAACATTTCAAACTACAGAGTTTATGAAACCTTACAGGTCAATTAAAATATATTAAATCCTAAAACTAAGGACCAGTACAATATAGCTACTAGAAGTTTGATTTGTTTCAGATACTACCATATAAATCTTTCAATGTCCAGTGCAGTGAGTGAGCTGGAAGCCAACAAAGTGAAAGCTTGAAACATCTTAGTTGTCTGCATAGTAAAAAATATATATATCTCATATCTTTTTCACTGTGACAGAGCCTTTTCTTTGTTATATTTACTTGTGGGTTTTGGATTCCTTCACGCGCGGGACCTGAACCATCTTGGCCACATTTGCATGCCCCGACCCCACACATTGGACTAAAAATTGCCAGTGAGTTAGAAGCCACATACGGCTCTTCCAAATGCTTTAGCATTACTAATGGTTCAGGTTCTTCGGTAATGGACGGGAATGTCCTGTGGTGAAGGAAATGGCAGGATCGCCATTTTTAAGTTCTGTCAGTTTACTGTATGAAATAAGGATTGGTGCATGTCGTGATGTCTCTCTTACAAAATGAAGGATGTGGTACTCAAATTTGGAAGGTCTGATAAGTCTCTTCAGAACTGTATGTGTTATGTGTGATACCCAGTACCCAAGTGAGTTCAGAACCTCGTTTTGATTTAAAAAAAAAACCCATTAGATTCCTGTTTTTTTTTTACATTTATTTATTTATTTTCCTTTGGGAGGAAGCACTTTCATGTGCCCTTGGGGACACTGCTTTGCACTTCGTCAGTATTAACAAGAACAATACAGCTCTCTGTTCTACATTAGCAAGCCATCAAATTCAAACATCTTGGTTCAGTAGGACTGTGCTCATGGCACTGCCCAAGCCAGGAACTGCACGTGGGTCACGGTGACATCACTGGCACGTTATTGGCAGTATGGAAAATAAAACGGCTGATTAACATGTTTGGTATTCTTATAAATTACAAAAGTGATCCATATGTTTTTGGCGCAAGAGCAGCGATACAATACCATGCTTAAAAGGAGCAAGCCAAGCTGTTTTTTTTCTTTATTTTTTAGTAGAGGTTTGAAGCAGGTGGTCTCCAGAGCTGAACCCCATTAATTTCAGTTGCAGTTTTCTGCAGTTTATAGCCCTCAGTCACATGAGCCAATAGGAAGCCGCACCGGATGATGTCACGGCTTCCTATTGCCCCGCACAGCGCGGGAGCTTTGAAAATCAGCCATAATGTGAACTCTGGCGTGGCTTCCGGCACCCACTACGGAGGTAAGCATCGCCGGAAGCCGGGTCCCCCCCTTAGCTGAAATTAATGGTGTTGGCTTCGGAGACCCCCTGCTTCAATTTAAAACTAAGGACAAAAATGTCTTGGATTGCCTCTATAAAGGAAAGTATGCAGAAGGGGGCAGGTGCTGAGAGAAGCACCGCAAGTACACAAACGTAACCTTTTGAAGTTAAAAGCACTTTTATTGCCATTAAACAATATTTTTTTTTTTATGAAATGCTATTTCATTAAAAACATATGCGTTTGAGTAGTTGACAAAATATGTAGGTGGTGGTATATAATTTGCTGTAAGAACTGGGCTCATGTAATTTTTGTAAATTATATATTAGTAATGTTTATTCCTCCACTTCAGATGCACTAATAAGTAATAGAATAGTCATATCACATTTGACAGAGATGACTGTTTTAAAAACAAAAACATCGTTAATGCATCTTTCAGTAGAGAACTGCGTGCGCTATGCCCACAAGCACCGCCCCCAATCAGACCGGGCGCTGTCCTCGGCGCGCATTTGGCAGCCGCGCTGTACTGCAAGTTTTCTCAAATGCAAAAAAATTGTATTTGGAACTCGTGACGGAGGCGTGGCCACGTCCCAGCCGGCGGTTCAGCCAATGAGGGCGAACCAGCCGCGTGAGGTCTTGACCACGCCCCTGCAAAACCCCCGCCACGTCCCCTCCCAATCCCTCCTCTCCCAAGACCGAAGATCACGGTGAAGCGCTGTGCACACGCCGCCCCCCCCCCTCCCCCTCCCCCCCCGGGCGCGTGTGCTACAGTGCACACTGGGACCTCAGCCTTAGGCTTCGTCCCCGCTGGCGCTGAGATCACTTGGCGCTTAGCGCGTTTACCTCTGTGAATGGGAATCCTCCCGTTCACGCTCGCGCTCGTTCCCGTATGCTCTCCCAAGCGTTGTGCTTGAGGAGACACTGCAGAGATACTTTCAGGCTCAGAGCAGGGTCTGCTGTGGTGTATGTGGGGGGGGGGGGGGGGGTGGCAAAACGGACTGCTGTGGTGTGTGTGTGGTGGGGTGGGTGGCAAAACGGACTGCTGTGGTGGGTGGGGGGCAAAACGGACTGCTGTGGTGTATGTTGGGGGGGGGGTGGGTTGCAAAACGGACTGCTGTGGTGTGTGTGTGGTGGGGTGGGTGGCAAAACGGACTGCTGTGGTGGGTGGGGGGCAAAACGGACTGCTGGGGTGGGTGGGGGGCAAAACGGACTGCTGTGGTGTGTGGGGGGCATAACGGACTGCTGTGGTGTGTGTGGGGGGGGGGATGGGTGGGGGCAAAACGGACTGCTGGGGTGTGAGGGCAAAACGGACTGCTGGGGTGTGAGGGCAAAACGGACTGCTGGGGTGGGTGGGGGGCAAAACGGACTGCTGTGGTGTGTGGGGGGCAAAACGGACTGCTGTGGGGGGATGGGTGGGGGCGAAACGGACTGCTGGGGTGTGAGGGCAAAACGGACTGCTGGGGTGTGGGGGCAAAACGGACTGCTGGGGTGTGGGGGGCATAACGGACTGCTGTGGTGTGTGTGTGTGGGGGGGGGGATGGGTGGGGGCAAAACGGACTGCTGTGGGGGGGGCAAACAGTGGTGTGGGGGGGGGGCAAACAAAGTGGTGTGGGGTGGGAGGTGAGAAGGGGGGAGAGAAACGAGAGGAGGGAAGGGGCCTACAGGGGCAGGGGGGAAGGGGAGAGAAACGAGAGGAGGGAAGGGGGCTAGGGGGGGGGGGGGAGGGGGAGAGAGCAATGGGGGGAAGGGAGAGAGGAGGGAAGGGGTAGAGAGAAAATGGACACACACACACACACACACAGCCCCTATTCAGCCAATGACACGCCCCCTCCCCTAATAGCCACGCCCCCCCCACTCCTGCTCTGAAAAGGTTGCAGGACAGCGATCGCTCTTGCTTGGAGAGCTGGTGACATCACCGCTCTCCAAGCATAAGCGAGCTCAGCGGCAGCGGGGCCGCAGCCTTATCTATGTGCAATTACAACATTAAGAGTTGCATATAGAAGTAGGTAGTGAGTAGGCATTAAGATAAAAGATAGTGGTTAGAGACTGGTAAAGCATTGTTTTATTTATATTAATTATCGGCTAAAGCAGTAAAATTCTGGGCATTATTAAAAATCCTGCTCTCTGATTGGTTAAAATTCCGGGCATTATCCAATCAGTAATGCATGGAATTTTAGCAGCTTGCAAAGTGCAGTTTTCAATGTGTTTGTTTCCAGCCAAACAGCTTTCAGAACAGCTGAGACAGGGCAGGGGATTGGTTAGAATTAAGTAATGGCTCTGAGGCAGGGCAGGGGATTGTATCAGCCACGGTTTGACTCCTCCACCTCCAGAGCGGACTGAGATTTTCTGAGCAAATTCAGTTGAATTGGGGGGGTGGGGGGGGAAGTGAGAGAGTCTGTTTGTGTTGTGTATAGAGGTGCAGTGTTGTGTGGTGTGTGTAGAGGTGGGGGGGGGGAGTGCAAAGTTTAGTAAGTGGCTGCATTTTTTATTGTGTGTGTGTGTGTATGTTTAGCAGCAGTTTGTGTGTGTTGTATGTGTAGCAGCAGTTTGTGTGTGTTGTATGTTTAGCAGCAGTTTGTGTGTGTTGTATGTGTAACAGCAGTTTGTGTGTGTTGTATGTGTAGCAGCAGTTTGTGTGTGTTGTATGTGTAGCAGCAGTTTTGTGTGTGTATAGTGCTACTTTGTGTGTGGGTCAGTGTCCGCAGCAGTGTTTATGGGTGTAGCAGCAGAGTTTGTGTGTAGAGGTGTTGTGAGTGTAGAGGAGGTGCTGTGTGTGTACACAGAGGGACGGCAGTGTGTGGATATAGATATCTGCAGTGTAAGCGTATATAGAGGTGGTTTCATGTATTTACCATTTTATTTTAATAAAAAAAAATCTATTTAACTATACAAAAGTGTCTATTATTTATGAAAAAAAGTCTACATTTAGCATATAATAGTAATAATCCCCTCAGAACAATACTGGCCAATAATGCCCTGGCTGGGTTAATGTCCCTCGGCTTCGTCTCGGGCCTTCAACTCTTCCAGCCAGGGCATTATTGGCCAGTAATGCCCTGTTCACCGGGGATTATTACTTAAATATAACAAGGTTTCTACTATTTGTCAGCACATAATATCTGTACCATTAATGCATTAATAAAATGTGTAACTATAATATTAATTTATTTTGCCTTTTTTTTGGGTAAGGTATTGTACTAACTTCTATCATGACAAAATATTAATTCTAATTATTTGATGCTTCAACTTTGCATATTTGCAAGAAAGTTTTTGATGCCACATACGATGACATAGATTTAACCCTAAAAACGTATAAATCATGTCAATTTAAAAATAAAATAAAAATTTAGACGGGGCTTGGTTGCATAAAGTAAGACATGTTTGTCCCATAGCCATTGTTCTGCTCCTCCCATCATTCCACATAAAGCATGTAGTGAGGAGCACGTTGCCCACTGTAGAAGGAGCCGCTGTTCCTAAAAGTATTGACCTCGAATTGCAGCATCATCAGGGGCTTTTCTGATCGTTTTCCTCGTTCCTCACTACCGTTCCTGTATAAACGACCAACTTCCCCTAAAAACGGTTTGGACTTTTTGGTATTTGTGCTTCAGTCTCTGAGCCTATATTTGGTAAGATGTGTGTTTTTGTAATTCTTGATGTTTTTTTTCTTGTCAACTGGTACTGCAATTTGTAGATGGATGGCCGGGAGCAGACCGCCGTGTTCAGAACTGCTGTTTGGGTATTTTTGAACGCTCAGTGCGTTTTTAATATTGCCAAGTGGAGTTGTGCTTTTCAGGCCAGTGTTTTACAAAGTCTGTAGTTAAGATATGTCGCTTTAACTTTCAACTTCTATGTATTTATTACTTTTGTGTATCTAGCCATTGAAAGTAACATGTCCAAGTTTAGTAAGTGCATTCACATGATTTGTGTTAATCCCTCCACTGCCAGAGGCGTGCAACACCTAAGGCAGGGGCCATGCTAGGCACACGCGATAGTGCGTGGCGTCTCTCGCGCCTGCAGCAGCGGCGTTTTGTGGCCGATGGGGAGACGTGGCAGTGATGTCACAGAGCTGGTTCGCCCTCAATGGTGGAATCGCTCACGTGACCCGGCCGTCGCGCAACAAATCAAAATATTTTGTCGCATGAGAAATCGCCCCGTGCGTGCGCTCTATGGCCATCATCATTGAGACAAGACCTTTTGTGCGCGCCAAGCATGGATGTGGCCTAAGAAAGCTGGCACCCCTGGCAAAGTGCGATTTATAAATACTGTTTCTTTGTACCTTTAACATTGAACACAATTAGTTACGTTCAGTAATAGCCAAACCATTACATTTAATATTCAACAGGCTCAGTACCACAAGATTGGCGTAAAGCAGATGTGGTGCCTATATTTAAAAAGGTAGCTTGATCACAACCGGGGAATTACAGACCTGTAAGCCTTACTTCAATAGTGGGGAAACTACTTGAAGGTTTAATACAGGATAATATTCAGGAATACCTAATGGAAAACAAAATTATTAGTAATAGTCAGCATGGATTTATAAAGGATAGATCATGCCAAACTAACCATATTTGTTTATTTGAGGAGGTAAGTAGGAATTTAGACCAGGGTAATGCAGTTGATGTGGTCTACTTAGATTTTGCAAAGGCTTTTGATGCAGTTCCACACAAAAGGGTTAGTGTACAACATAAAGCAAATTGGACTCAGTAAAAATATATGCACCTGGATTGAAAACTGGTTGAAGGAAGACAACAGAGGGTTGTCATAAATGGAACTTTTTCAGGTTGGGCTAAGGCCGTGAGTGGAGTACCTCAGGGATCGGTACTGGGACCCCTGCTTTTTAACTTGTTTATTAATGACCTTGAGGTTGGAATCGAGAGCAAAGTCTCCTACTTTGCTGATGATACAAAATTGTGTTAGGTAGTAGAATCGGAACAGGATGCAATTTCTCTACAGAAGGACTTTGAGAGAATGGAAAGTTGGGCAGGTAAATGGCAGATGAGGTTTAATACAGATAAATGTAAGGTTATGCATTTGAGATGCAAGAATAAAAAGGCGACTTACAAATTAAATGGGGATAAATTGGGGAATCCTTGATGGAGAAGGATTTAGGAGTGCTTGTAGACAGCAGGCTTAGCAATAGTGCCCAATGTCATGCAGTAGCTGCAAAGGCAAACACGATCTTATCTTGCATTAAACGGGCAATGGATGGAAGGGAAGTAAACATAATTATGCCCCTTTACAAAGCATTAGTAAGACCACACCTTGAATATGTAGTACAATTTTGGGCACCACTCCTTAGAAAAGACATTAGAACTAGAGAGAGAGTGCATAGAAGAGCCACCTAATTAATAAGGGGATGGACAATCTAACTTATGAGGAGAGGCTAGCTAAAATAGTTTTATTCACATTAGAAAAGAGGCATCTAAGAGCGGATAGGGTAACTATTTACAAATATATTCGGGGACAGTACAAGGAGCTTTCAAAAGAACTATTTATCCCAAGGACAGTACAAAGGACTCTGGGTCATCTCTTTAGGTTGGAGGAAAGGAGATTTCACCAGCAACAAAGGAAAGGGTTCTTTACAGTAAGGGCAGTTAAAATGTGGAATTCATTACCCATGGAGACTGTGATGGCAGATACAATAGATTTATTAAAAAAAAAAGTTGGACATCTTTTTAGAAAAGAAAGGCATACAGTGATATACCAAATAAGTAAACGTGGGAAGAATATTTATCCAGGGAGTAATCCGATTTGCCAATATTTTTAGTCAGGAAGGAATTTATTTCTCCCCTTATGAGATATCATTGGATGATATGACACTGGGGTTTTCTGTTTCCCTTCCTCTGGATCAATAAGTATAGATACAGAATAAAGTATCTGTTGTCTAAATTTAGCATAGGTTAAACTTTATGGACGTATGTCTTTTTTCAACCTC
This sequence comes from Ascaphus truei, assembly GCF_040206685.1. Taxonomy (NCBI): domain Eukaryota; kingdom Metazoa; phylum Chordata; class Amphibia; order Anura; family Ascaphidae; genus Ascaphus; species Ascaphus truei. Next base: position 439,988,916 of record NC_134484.1, on the reverse strand, counting down.
ATCTACTATGTAACACAACATGGATATTTCCAATCGCCATGGAAACAAACGCTGGTTTTACTTGCTGTTTTTTGTATTGCTGATTTGAATTTAACATTTCTTTCGTGATTTGTTACGGAAGAATCTTTTGACTTTTCCTGGTCACATTCCCCACTGATGATCTCAAAGAGCAAACCTATATCATGGCAGTGCATTTTAATAGTTCAAAAGCCCCCTAAAGGGAATCTATTCTTTTAGTTTATTTTAACCTATATTATGATTTCTACTCATGTGTTTTTATTTATTCATTTCCCCTTTCATACAGAACAGGTTTTAGTATTGTATTTGACCACATTACTATTCTAATTGTTTGAGAATTACCTTTCAAGGAGATGGTAAAATGAAAATGTTTCTTGCAGCCTGTAATAATCCATTTTTATACATTTGTAGTGCTTTTTATTTGGTGCTGTGGCACTGCAGACAAATTCCTGACAATTTTAATAGACTTCTTTCTTAGAAGCAATATATTTGACACAGGGTGCGTTGCAGTCTCTTCCACCAAGAGTTGCCAGACGTATGTCTGTCCCGTTGTCCTGGAAATGTCTGTCGGTACGTGTGATTGTCCCGTATTTTAGTGCCTTGACGTGAATTGCTTGAACTTAAAATGGCTGCAATGAAATGAGTAATAAAGACGTAATAGATTTCTATGCGAGTGTAATAGTTACCTTTTCCGATAGATGTCACCTTAGTAAATGATTAAAATAATCATGTCTGGACACCGCCTGGTCATTTCAATATACCATGAAACCCACCTCTATAGCCGTTTACTCTTTCTCCCACTTCTGCTTGTTAGTTCAGTGTGTGTTTTTCCCCGCCCGGCAAAGAACAGCGATGATAAAATACAAAGAATATAGCGGTCAAGTGGGAGATACCATGCAGCTCCAAACATATGCATATCATTCATCACTCGTTATGACATCACACTTTCGTGCTGGATTTCGGTGTCCTGTATTATTGTCAATGTGACAACCCTACTTCCACCTAAACCGAATCCTTTCATGTGTTCTTTAGTAGGCACAGAAAGCTGACCTCTATAAAGAGCACATACTTGTTGGTCCATTAAGATGTATCACAAACTATATAGAAGTTACACGTATCCAGGTCAAGGAAAGGCTACTACAGTATATTCAAGTAAATGAGCAGGCCGTTCAACAAGAAATGTGGATGCACAGTGGACCCCCACCCTTCCTCTTGGGTGTATAAATATTCAAATGCCAGCAGATAAGAAAAATTCCCTAGCACTCTTGTGTGCATTATAATATACAAATGTTTGCTTAAAGCTGCAGTTCAGGTAATATCCTGCATGTGTGTTTTTTTAAATAAATCAGTTCTGTAGTAAGAAAAAATACTTTTAGCATTTTCTGTTTTTACAAAAACAACTTTGAAAGACCAATTTTCTTGTATTCTATTTTAACAACCATTTACTAAGGCACTGCCCCTTCATGTCCTGTCACAAGCACTGGCACACCCCTTTGTCAGCCCTGCCCTCAATCTTGCACATGTCAGTGCAGGAGTGCTCATGAATATTCATGAGCTTCCACTGAGTGACAGAAACAGAGGAAATACATTCCCCATATTTAAAGAGGTCGCCAAACTTTGCCGATCAATAGACGGAGAACGAATTGACCGGCAGCTATGCAGTTCTTTAGGTAAGTAGAGATTGCCCACATAAAACTATTGAATTAAAAAAAAAAAACTATATAACTTTTTTTTTAAAAAAGCCTGAACTGCAGCTTTTAATAGAGACATTGTGAAAGAAACAGTCTGTAATTACACACCGTATTGGCCCGAATATAGTGCGACCTCGCACATAATACGACCCCTACAGTTGTTACGGTGTTCTACAGGAAAAATAGATAGACCTGTTCCTTGCCTAGGGGTCTTTTTTTTAAATATTTTTCTGTGGTAGTTCTATCACTAAAACAGTGATAAAATTGCCCAAGAAATATGTACAAATGCTCTTTTATTCCGTGTCTGGTTGTCACTGTGCACTTGGGGTCAGCCTGTGAAGTCCTGTGTGTCCTCTGTTGGGCCAAACAGCTGATGAGTGGGGGGGGGGGGAGCCCGCAGTTAAGCGCCGGGACAATATGGCTGCCTCTCCTTACCTGTGGTCCCTCCGCTGCAGCTGCACAGGTCCTCCGCTGTCAGCCTCCCACAGCACTGGGACCAGATTCATATCAGGGGGTTCCCTGCTGCTGCGGCTCTCACCTCCGGCACCGTGTCTGGACGACTGGGAGCTCCCGGTGGCCATCTTGGATTTTCCCCCCAAGGCTGCGAATATAGTGCAAGTGCAGGTTTTGGCAGGGCTATTTAAGGCAAAAAACCTTGCACTATATTCGGGCCAATACGGTATTACACGTTACATGAGGACAGTGTTTCACGTGACACGCCACCCTTTTCGTCCTTCGGCCACTAGAACCTAGAAGTAATACATTTCATTTAGCTCTTTTTCTCCCAATGGAACTCAAAGCGTTTCAGAATTACAATATAGTGGTCGGTACACAGCACGTGGGTATTTTTTACAGACAGTCCCTGCCCAGATGAATTTAGAAACATTTTTTTTTTTTGTGCCTGATGCAAAGGGAAATAAAGTGTTAGGTGTGCCGGCTCTCATAATGTATATTGTATAACCTAGGGTTTATATAGAAGTCTGGCCTCCAGGTGAAAGTTACCTAAAGATAGTCGCATGTTTAATAGGTTAAATGGAGAATCTTTATAATCTAATATCGTTTGGTGATGAGATTGTTTGCCAGTCTCCAGAGCTCCAAACAAACTATTGGCTCACACCTCGTTTGCAAAGTAAATATGGCACCATCATAGGTCAAACAGAATATGTATGTGGATGATCTGATTGAATCTAGTGTTTAAAAAAAAAAAAAAAAACCTTTAATTTTTATAAGCAATATAGAATAAAGGGGATTTAAAAAAAATCTGTTTCAAAGGAAACAAATCACATTGATTAGTTCTTCACATCTTGTGACACTCCCCCCCCCCCCCCCCCATTAAGGCAAAGTGAACAGAATAATGGTATGTGTAACAGAATTGGGCCCCACACAATTGAACTGATAGTAATTACATCCAGTTGTTTCTCATGACCTGCTTTGGGTAGCAAGGTATAATTGTGTTGCTTTGGTTGAAATGTGAATGCTACATTTCAGAGAATTGTATATTCGTTTCTCTCTTGCTTCATGATTATTCAGGAGAGGCTGTTGCTTGGAGCATCCTCTGCAGGCTGTGCTATTAACATTTGCAATGTTGACTGAAACCCCAATGCTGTCAGCTGTCCTTGGTAGCAAGTGTAAAGTACAAGAGGTTCTGTAATCACAGGTGTTAGAAATAGGCATGGGAAAGTAAATATAAACAAATGACTTCATTTAATAGGAAAATGTCGCTTATTTGAAAAGTGTAAAGTACAAGAGGTTCTGTGGTCATAGGTGTTAAAAAGGGGCTATGAGAGAGTAAATATAAATGATTGGTCCACTTAATGGGTAAAATTGCTTTAATTTGAAATGAATAAGTTACCTGAGGATAAGTTGACATCATATGGAGTCATTGGGGATTTTTCTTATTACTGCTGTTTAAAGTGCTCCTGGTGCTGTAAATATTTGTAACCCATCAGATATTTTCTTAGCTCCTTCTTATAGCACAAAATCTCATGTTATCCACCCCATTTCCTCTCACACAGACTCTGATTCCCTGACAGGAAGAAGCTGCCTCACCACATATTGAATAGGCCCTACACTGATGTCATTTCACCTATCTTGTGGTAAAGGTGCAATTGTTCCAGAATTGTATTGGAGTAATGCAGTATATTTGGATCTGTAGCATAATTATTATTTTTTAAACTTTTGATGGGTGTCATGTGATATACTCCTGCTTCTTCAGGGAAGCAATCATGACACTCACATTTCACTGTATAGAACGGGTTCTTCCTGGGCAGTCCTAAACATTGCCTCCCCATTGCCTTATAGTCTCCATTATGAGGGGCCAATAAGGACAACACCTCCATACTTTTAAAGATATATTCAGGATACAGTGTAAAATAATTAAAAAAATGAATATTTGGGCTGAAATTCACTAGGTCTCGTTTTCCCCCCCCTCGTGGTATCTTTCTTTCACCTACTGACATACTATATCCAGCACACAGAAAACTTCCCGTACGTTTGCAGGGTTCCCTGCCTGATCGTCCCATGACAAGATTGTTGTGGACAACTAGTCTTTAAGATTCTTTGATCTCAATGTACAAAAAAGGGAGCGCAAGGCTCATCGTGAAGACTGTTTTAAATGAGACAAGAAAAAACGGTTAATAACACTTACATACGTAAATGGTTAATGGTGTTCAGTAGAAAAGCTGAGACTTGAATGTCTGGGTCTGCTGCAGCCTCCACGGTATCCGATGGGCTTGTCCTGCAGACTTGATTTTCTTGCGTCGGTGTGCGGTCGTCCTGCTTCTGGGTCATGTGATCTGTAGCGTCAGCGCTGTACTTAACCCACGTGTCATCTGGGGGATGGTCTCACTAACAGCGATCCGGCTCCAATACAAACACCCGTCTTGGCAACAGGAACAGTCCCAAGTGCAGTCCCAGCAATGAGCACAGCTAATAGGCCACAGAGCGACGCAGCTCTGATCCACTTTAATATCAATTTTGATATCAAATTCCTACATAACGGGATTCATTCCCTAATGTAAGGTCCTACATAAATCTATCAATTATATATCAGCAATGTTCCCCCTTTTAAATAATAATCTGGCCTATGTGTTGCACTGCTGTGCTCCTGTTTTCGCAGGCCGAGATTATAGTGGGAGGCTGCAGGGCGCGCGCACACGACCGCGTGACGTCACTCGCGCGGTGCATGCGCGAGGATCCTGCACTGTGTGCAGGCAGCAAGGTGGCGGAGGCGTGGCCCGTGACGTTCGCCATTATTGGCTGAACCGCTTCACGTGACGATGACATCACTCGGCCATCACATGGAGAGACAAATTAATTTTGCACTTTGATTTCTATTTATATTTGTTGAAAAGACGTAATTACTTGGGTAGCTCCTTACCCCAAGGCATGTGCCCATTTGTAAACCTTGTAAATCACCCTGACCCTTGTGTTCTGCTTGGTTCACTTTTATGTGCCGTTAAATATTAATGTACTCGGTTAAGGGTCTGTATGTTCTAGATATAATTTGGAGCCATTAATCTTTTCCAGATTTGTGTGTCTGCATTTTTTTGCACGGTGCCGGATCAGTGCCCATTTCAAATTCATCTGTACTAGCCATCTCAAGCAGAAAAATGGGAAATCTTGTGTTTTTTGTTTTGTAGTATTAGATAATAGTGACTGGATATTTTTTTTTTTTTTAATATTTAACGCTTGATGCCATTTTTAATGAGTTTGAAAGCATTCTTTTGATTTCTATCAGACTTCCTCACCTCCCTAACAGTGCAAGATCTTTGTAACACTTTCCTGTTTGTGATCACTTGTTGCCAATGTTCCCAGCAGTTTTGAGCTGTAGTAATAGAAATTATAACCGTAGTAATATAAGAATACATTGTAGCTGCTGAGTCACACTGACTGAAGTATTGATTGAAACTGAAAGGCGGCCATTATGTTGGGCACACAATAGGGTTTTTACAGATTTATAACAAAAGCACCAAATGATTGAGCGCTTATAGAAGAATATAGAATTATACATTCACATGTATTACGTATAAAAATAAGAAAAAAAGGGGGGGAAATGTGGTATTGCTGCTTTGTCACCAGAGATATGCCATAAATGGTACAACTTAATTAACCAAAACAATAACATAGTAACTTCAAACTGTTCAGTGCCACTGGGGACTGCTAACGTGAGTTGTTAGCTCTTTTGGTACTGAAACGGTTACATGACATGCTTTCCCCATTGTTCCCCACATTTTTCATTTTCCCCCCCCCTCATGCTTTAACTTTTCTCCTTTGCTTTTAGTTTTCCTCTTTGTACCTTCTCTCTCCAATACTTTTTTCTTTACTCTTGTTTGCCTTCTTTGTTCTTTGTCTCTAATGCTTCCCATTTATTTTACCTCTCTCCCCCCACCCACCATCTCTGCATTAGGCCGTGCGTATAGTGCAGTGGACACGACGGGTGACGTCGCCACAGGCGAAAGTTATATTTCGCCGGGCGGTGGCGTTGCAGGTTCCCGGCCATTTGATTGGTTCAAGGGCCGTCACATGAGGCGACAGTTTTCACTACCAGTTTTCGCGACGTCGCATTGTCGCCACCGCGCTTACTATAAGCGCACGCTGCAGCCGCAATGCATTTGTTTTCGGGCGACGTCGTGTCGCCGGCACTAGAAGCGCGGCCGTAGTCCTGTGGCTTGCCAACGAGGTACTCTCAGCCACGGCATTGCTCTAATAGGGAGGTAGCACAGCACCGTCGCTATGCTCCATTGCTTGGTTGCCACTGGTGCACCGGCAACTATATGTCTAATTGTTTAACCTGTATTTATAAACCTTATTGCTTTCTTCCCTACCATGATGTATTGTGAAATATAGTTGTTGTTTTTTTTTTGGTTCACAATTGGATTTACCAGTTAACATTATAATTCAGCTTTGTACCTATTCCATGATGTAAAACCTACTAAAACACATTTAACTTTGCTTACACGTGAAATGGTTCTATATCCCTATCGGGGATGGAACAAGTCCATGTGACGTCACCGGCGTGTTGCTGAGGGAAGAGTGTGGAGGAGAACTAGTGGCAGAGGAAGCATGTCACCGCAGGGCACCGTACCGCGTCATCTTGCTGCCACTTGGATCTCCCCGCTGGCCAATGCCACTTTTAAATGTCCTCTTGGATTTCCTAGCCGGGATCCGCCATCTTTAAATGTCCTCAGCCGCAGGGCGCCTCACGCGGCTGCAGCTCCGACGTAATTTGTGTGCGTGCACACAGCAGGGTACTCTGGCCGCCAGCAGCCAGAGCTCATTTTTTTCATTTTCCATGGGGCATTTAACATTTAAAGATGGCGGCAGACTTTAGAGTGATACGATTTGGCGGCGATGTGTACTGCGGTGTGAGTTGTGGTGGTGGTGGTGATTTGGTTGTGGTCAAACAGCCGCAGCCAAACTTCCAATTCCGTGGCAGAGGTGTGCGATGGCTGAGTGAGTGAGCAAAGTGGAGAACTCCCGGACTCTGCCCGCCCTGCTCTCAGTGAGGTCCGTATCAGAGTGCTCTCTACCTACAAAGCCATTTAGTTACAGCTTCCCTACTCAACAAAAGTTTGGCCCCTAAAAATTCACGTTTTTAAACTTTGTCCACCCCTGATCCCTGTCAGCCTACTCAGCTCTGCTTCCCAGCTTCCAAAGAGTGGTTTACATATTTCATCTGGTTACAGTGATCCACAAGCATATAAATGGGTTGGACCCAGATCAGTGTCTCCAAGGCAGCAATTGAAATCAATTGGCGTGTGCAGTCAATACCTTATCCCCATACCACATCTTCCAAGAGTTCTTATTCTCCCAAACAGTTTGCAAGTAGTGGATCATGGGAGTTGTTTAAAGTTCACATAAGGTATTTTTACAGGTTTGGGATATATGTACAGATGTAGCAAAACTTGCTGTTCCCAGCACTGCGGACAAAAAAAGCGGACGCTGGGGACACTGTCTGCCGCGATTGCTCTGCGGGGGGTCCATGCTTCTGAATGGGCCGTGACCATAAAAACGGTAAGCTTTGCTACCTCTGTACCTCTGTACCTCCATTTCAATTCCCATGATTTTCTTGACGTTAATATGTACAATTCTCACATGTGTTTAATGTAGCTGTCTTTAAGTATTACACACACTGCAGTAACATTCTCTAAGATTAGTTTTTTTTTTTTTTTTTTTTCATTACAGCTACCAATAGTAAATGCCATTTTAAATGCCGGCTTACGTGTTTGATTGCATTTGTTTTGAATTGTAAATCTTTAGTAGACCTTTTACATATGTAGGTTGTTTGGCTTTCAGTGTTGACCATAAACATACTCTGCATCGGAATATTTTCTGTTTGCATCTGTTTGTGTTCCTCAGTGCCTCCAAGTATAGAGGGGGGAGGGGAGCACCCGGGGCACTCCTTACATACAATATATCATGGGAGATTCATTCTTTTCTGGCAGCAAGGCAGTGAGACTTGCAAGAACAGCTTTGGGGCATGGAGAGTGCTCCGCAGTATTATATTAATAATAATAGCATGTTCTTGTGTAGCGCTGCTAGTTTTACGTAGCGCTTTACAGAGACATTTTACAGACACGGGTCCCTGTCCTGTGGAGCTTACAATCTATGTTTTGGTGCCCGTGGCACAGTGAGATAAAGTTACTTGCCCAAAGTCACAAGGAGCCGACACTGGGAATTGAACCAGGTTCCCCTGCTTCAAACTCTATGCCAGTCGGCGTCTTTTACTCACTGAGCCACTACTTCTCCCAATGTGGAACAGTGTGTGCATGGTGTTCTGAAACATCATTTAGCGTTGGTAGTACAGGCATACCCTGCATTAACGTACACAATTGGTCCAGAGCATGTATGTAAAGCGAAAATGTACTTAAAGTGAAGCACTGCCTTTTTTCCACTTATCGATGCATGTACTGTACTGCAGTCGTCATATGTGCATAACTGATGTAAATAAGTCATTTGTAACAGGCTCTATAGTCTCCCCGCTTGCGCACAGCTTCGGTTCTGGTAGGGAGCCGGTATTGCTGTTCAGGACGTGCTGACAGGCGCATGCGCGAGCTGCAGTTTGCCTATTGTGTGATATGTCCTTACGCGCGAGTGTAGTTAAAGTGAGTGTCCTTAAACCGGGGTATGCCTGTAGTCTGGTATCCAATTATTCTATTACTAGTCTACACTGCTAGAAGCTCAGTTATGTTTGTCTCTTTGCCCTTCCCAGAAGTATTGTGCAAAGTGACGATTTATTGTAATTGTGCATGGTAGTGCTTTGCATGCTCTTTTCATTATTGTTTTACATTAGTTCAACTTGAGGGATGAGGTATTTCACTTTTATGCTAGGATTTTGTTATTGTATGTTCCACCCCCCCCAAAGATAAACGCATCCTGTGGGTTATCCACCAACAGAAGGGGTTAAATACTTAGTTTGGGCCATTCAAAGATTGGCGGCTGTAACACCTGCCCTACTTTATTAATTATTAATGGGTATACGCTCAATTTGTCAAAATAAAGGGCAATGAAACCATATAAGAGTAATGGATGTGACACGTAAGTAGACATGGGGAGTCCCTTCATTAAAGAGCTGACAGCCTTATTATGACCTCACTGAGACAGCAGGATTACTGGGATTAAAGCAGAAGCTGTCAAGAAAATCGGTGCAGCAGACTGGGATCTGTTGCAACCCTTCAGTTTATTGTGTTTTGTGGCATGTTCCCGGCTTCATAACTGACTAAGCTTATTGTGTATCTCCTCAAGGAGAAATACATTTTTCCCCCTACCGAATAAAGCAGCAGTTCCAGTGGGAGAGGGTGGTTTCTATTCCAGCATAAACTTCAGCTTTAGGTTTCTTTAAACGGCATCACCAAAAACTATATAAATAGACACCGTGGGTGTGTCGTTGTTATCTGCATTTTCGGAACATGACCTTCAACTTGCTGTACAGCTTTTGTAAAGTGTGGCGAATGCAAAACCATTTAAAGTGGAAACAGTTTGGATAAACGCTTTTCCTTTGAAATGGCTCAATTGTTATTTTTGCAGATTCTTTTTCTGTTCTCATTTTCTGAAATGGCTTTCTTTGAAAAGGGGTTCTTTGTTGTTAGAGATGCTTGCAATGCCCCTCTGGCAGCAAAGGGTTAGTACTATGCATTAAAACTGAAAAAAACCCACATTACTTTTTTTTAACAAAGTAGTACTGTCAACTTGTTGCATGCCTGAGTTCCCTAATTTTTATTATTATTTTTTTTTTAAATTCAACAGTATATTTAACATTTTCTTTTATTTACATAATATTGGATTAAATCCAAATGTCACTTTCTCTTTTTTTTTTTTGTTGCTTTGGGAGCAATTTCTGTGATCAGTATTCAGGCTGAAATCCAGCGGGCGGCTGTGTGTGCTGTAACACATGAAGGATAAGTAGTTCCAAGTTATACTAGCTGTGTTTTGGTCCTGGAGAAATGAGTATTATTAGTAAATGGTGATGCACTTTTTGGTGCATTAACATTGGGGTTCTCCTAGATTTAACCTAATAATTCTTCAAGTATACTACGATCTTCTGGTGGATAAGGTCTTGAAAGCTCCATTCTATATACAGGCAAAATACTGATGGTAACGTCACAATAATAAAAATGTTTATGGAAATCATGGACTCTTTACAGACAGCTGGTGACTGTTTAAGTTTGACTCACAGCATCTTTAAAGAATACAGAGCTGCAAGGCAAACAGAATAATTTCCCCCAGTTAACACCATCCCTGTAACACCTTTATCTCTGAAGTCCAGGGACAGGGGGAAGTCACTGTCCATTTTTAAATGTTTAACACATTTGCATTTGTAATAAATGTGCAAAGTAAATATACTCTGCATAATTTGTAACATTTCTTTTTTTTAAAGTGCTTTCCAGTGAAGTCCTGTTTCTATTGTGGGTTTAGTGTTTGATCCATGCTTCCTAATCAACAGATCTTTATCACAATACTTTTATTTTTATTCTCGTGGAAAACTATTTGTTGTCCAACCCTACTTTTAGTTTTCTAAAATGTAATCTGTGAAGAACCCCATTGAAGAATAAGTGAAAGTCGCTATTGCTGAAGTGATGAACTGTGCTCTTCTCCGCTCTGGGGGCTGTATCCTTAGTTCCCGTGACCTGTATTTGGGGTTTGTGGGAAGGGCGAATAAATGATTGCAGGGTTAACTTCATTACTGTGGGCAAAGAGGAAGCTGCAGTGTTTTTGGGATATGATTTTGCAGCAGCTTATTGCAGGATTTCAGCCGACATCTTACAGTTATTTTTTGTTTAACCACTAAATTCAAAAGTGCATTTTTTTTCTTGGCCACGTGGGTCTGTGTAGCTGGGAATAACGTAGTTTCGTTTTAGGGCACACGAAAATAACAAGGCTGGAAAACTTGGGGTACTGCATTCCCTCGGGTTCTATGTAGAATAAACATTACCATCTGCGGTCTTGTTTCTGTATAAAAACTGAAACCGGTCAAATTATGAATTTCTCTGCGTTTTTTCCTTTGCTCGCCAGACACTTGAGTTTTTTATTCAAAGAATACGTGGGGATGAAAGAGTGAAAAGTCCAACGCCAAAAAGTAAAGCTTGAAAATACTCCTGGTCCCGTCGCACACGTGCTTGCCCAGACCGCTTCGCACGCGCCTTGCTCAGGCCGCTTCGCACGCGCCTTGCCCAGGCCGCTTCAAGTTTCCAAAACAGATGCTTGTAGACATTGTAACCTGAGAATAGGGCAGTTCAGCTCTGTTTCTGATTATGAAAAGTGAAATGCTTGAGACTGCTGCTCTGCATACTTCTCCATACAGTCTTTATAAACTGCTGTCCTGTACACCCGTTAGTTTTGGCATTTATATTTACACATCCAAATGTTTTCCCATTTCAGGGCTTCGCATTATTACAGTTTTGAGCCATGGTGGAGTATTATGACGTTTTGGGAGTCCACAGGAACGCCTCTCCGGAGGATATAAAGAAAGCGTGAGTATTCCCTATTGAGGCTGTTATGAAAACGGTGGGGTGGGAAATGCAATCATCATTTGGAGTATTATGAAAACTGAGTTATTACTTTAGCAACTACATTTGGTATATGTTTGACGCGGAGTTGTATTTGAATGCATTTAACCAGTGCATTGTGTCCAGAGGTGGCATGCGTTTTAAATGCCTATAAAAGCTCCAATTCGGCATAATGCGGATCTGTGCGAATGTGCACCTTGTAACTCTAGCAGTAGTGGGCAACATGTGAGAGAGGCCCTTGAGAGCTTCTTCCCCCCCCCCCCCCTGCGTAGCTGCTTATTGCACACTGATGGAGTGGGGTGAAGCTACAATGGGGAGCAGGTAAAGGAGCAGCTGCCTGGAGTGAGAGCAATGCTTGACGTTTTGTTGCTTTTAATCACTGTCCAGCTCTCCTCTCCATGACTTTAACACTGAAAATGTAGGACCCCTTAATCTGAATTTATGGGGGCAGGGGGAACCTATGAGGCTTGTATTACATGCTACATATTTGTGTGTTTATACTCTCGGATTAAAAATACTCCTTCAAAATGTTTACTCCGTAGACATATGTTTAATCTCCACCTCTGTGTGCCATTGTGCTCAGAGGAGCTGTATTGCAAAGCTTGCAGATTTGTTTTACACGTTCCCACATGAATTGTTTTCTTATAAAGATTGTCATCCGTCAAGTTAATTTGTACTTATCTGTGTAGTCTAAAAAATGAATGCAGATTTATTTTCATGGGATTCTTTGCAATTCATTATCCTTAAATGATCTGCTACTTTTATCTGTTCTGCTAATGATTATAATCACTGGTTTATAAAGAACCGTATAGGGAACATTTCCCCCACCCGTAAAACGCTGTCCCTCATAAGAACAAATTGTACTAAAAGCGATGACGATTTTTTTCTGGTGTTTTAAATGTAAACGATTGATTTTTGCCTTTTTGCCACATTCCATCACTTACAAATATTAGAAAATAATTTTCTAAAGTTACTAGCTGTGAGTATAAACCCTGGTTGCATATGTCACGTGCTGTTCGTGACAGATGGTATATTGGGATAGATTAAAGGGAGATTCATTTGAGGGACACTGCAAGGTGAAGTTTGAATCCACTAGATAGGTGTGTGTATTAACCATTGTTCCATACACGTCACGTGCTCACAGGGGTGAGCGGAGATCTTTTCCTTTATTGGCTTTTTCAGAAGACATGTTGGACCAAGGGTAGAGAAACTTCCCTGAAAAGGTGTTTTATTTCCAACAAAACAAACCGCAAATCTTTGTGTTAAGGGATCCAATGAGATTGTTATATTCTTTACAGAACACGGTTTTATGAATAGTCTAATCGCAGAAAAGATTGGGGAAAGGTCACAAAACAAAGAAACCTCTTGTCAGGAAGGTGTCCCCAGTGGTGGAGAGAGGCACGAAGGTGTCAAATTCCATGCATTCAGTAACCCCAAATTACGTGTACTCAGTAACCCCAAATGTAGAATATTCTTAACATAGCCAGCGTGGCTAATTTTACTGATTTGAACACAGCCTAGCTACATATGTTAAGTATATTGTACATTTGGGGTTACAGAGTACACGTAATTTGGGACCTTCATGACTTTCTCACCACCATAGGGGACACCTTCCTGACAGGGTTTTTCTTAGCTTTTTCATTTCCCTACTGACCCCCAAGCCTTCACCATTATTCCAAGGTTGAGCGAGTATCACGTTTCCGTTTTTAGTCAAAGATCACAAAACCCCTTTAACTTTGGTAACTGTGGAAATATTAAAAGTGAAACAAAAAAAACTGGTACAAATCTACTTTTAAAACCTGGTTAAATAAATTGGAGTGACGGTTGGCATACTTTGTTGGATACTTAGAATGAATTATGCTGCACCATCTACTCCCAAATATCCTTTTCCAAGCATGATTGTCTGCGCAGTTTTGTTCAAATAAAGGTGCAGTCCCACTACTCTGCGTATTTTTTGTAGTAAAGGGATATATTAATACAGTGACCTGTGCCTCGCCTCCTGTGTTAATTGATTTGTTCATTCTTAATGCCTTTTACGTCCTTAAACAAATATCACGCTTAAAGTAACCTTTTGGCCGTCTGTCTTCTTTGGAAGTTGAGAAATGTCCGTCCTGTCCCAGTTAGGTTAACAAGGAGGTGGTTAGGGGTGTCGGGAGCAAGGTTCTGCCCAACACAGTGACATTACACATTACTATGTTCACTACTGAGTGTTAACTAAAATCACCCTCCCAAATGGACTGCAGTCCCTCTTAGGACCAAAGCGTACCAATGGCAGGGATGGGAGTTGAATCTGGGTGATTGATTGCATTTTGTAGTTAAAATACTAACACGTAAAAAATATTGTGTTTTATTTAGATCGAAAAGATGGTTAGCTTAGGCACTGAATGGGTTTCGTTTAATTTAGCTACTCGTGTGTGATGTCTCTGAGCTATTCAATAGGATTGTATAGGTTAGAGCAGGGCTGCGCGAGATTCCCAGCGCGCTTCCGGAAGGCATTAAGGAGCGGGGGAGCGGCGAAGGCCTCGGTAAACATCACTTACCTTGGCTCTGATGGCTTCTGGAGACGCGGCATCGTGACGTCAGAACGCCGGAGCCGAGGTAAGGGGGTGGGGGGAGGCGGCAGGTGATCGCAGGGGAAAAAAGATTGCGCACCCCTGAGTTAGAGGAAACACTTAATTGACAAACACTCATTCAGAGGACTCAAAGATAAAGGTTTTCTGTTTTTTCCCGAAGACTAAAGCAGCCAACCCTGATTTAAGTGCGTGTTTAAGGAAGCCAAGTACATTCTAATTCATTTAGAATGTATCATAAATCAATGTGTTCATCTGTTACCTTGTTTTAAAGGGCAATCTCTCACAAGACCAAATTGAACTAATGTAGGGGTGGCACCGCCCCCACCACCCCCTCAATAGGAACAGTTTTCAGGATATCTCTGCTTCAGCATAGGTGGCTGTCAACGATTGAGCCACCTGTGCTGAAGCAGGGCTAGCCTGAAAACCAGACCTTTTGGTGGCCCTAGAGGACTGCAGCTGGCTAACAATGAACTAACAGAAGTGACATGTTCAATAGCTTTAAAAACCAGCTGTTTGACACTAGCATTTATCATTTTAAAAAACATCTTAAAGGGACAGTTAAACCTGGCAGCTTTTTATCAGTGTAATTGTCTTTTTCAGAATTAGTCACCCTTAAAGTAATTGTCTTGTTAATTCTTTATAGGACAGAAATATGAATCATTGCTTTTGAGGAACATTGAGTATCGGCTACTTATGTCTATCTTTTTCAACTAGTGATGGCACCATAATTACTTTGTAAACAAAAGAACAAAGCTAAGCCTGCAATGTTAATGACTATATATAATGATATTAGTGATGAGCTAATTTGCCAAACCTTGTAAAAACTTTTGTTTACACTTTGAAAAAAGCCTACTACGTTTAAAGTATTGGTCGGATTATATATAGATAGGTGTCAATCAGCTACATTAATCTATTTAGCTTAACACTGTCATTAGTTCAAGGTCTAACTGCGCTTTTTGCATTTCCATGGTAAATGAATGCTGTGGGTATGGAGACTGCAATCAAATAGTTCTTTTTGCTCTGTTCTTTGTTTGTTTTGACTAATGATGGCATCATAACTTTGCAAACATAATTTTCTGATATACTGGAAGCCATTGTTCCTGGAGAAATGCAAAATCATTCATCTTAAAGCAGCAGTCCAAGTGGCGTTTATTTTTACTTTTCCCTTTATGTGCATCAATACAATCCACACAAGAAGTAATTATCCAAGTTGCCGATCGATTCGTTCCCCTGTGATTGATCGGCAAAGATTCGGCTTGGGGGTTCACTTAATGGCTGTCAGTGCAGCAGAAGAGGACCGAAGAGGCAAAGTTCTGTGTGGAAGATCATGTGACCAGGCAGTCACTAGATACAATTGGTGCACTGCTAGAGAGAGGGGCAGGGCTCAAATAGGGGTGTGCCAGAGACTGTTTCAGAAGAGGAATGGGATGTGACATTGTAAATGGTTGCTATAGAAACAAAATGCTTGTTGCATTGTAATACATAAAAAATTGAATGCGGAGTTTAAAAAAAAAAAGGCTACAAGTATTTAGTATTTTCTTTTTCTAGTACAGAACTAATTTTGTGTGTACTCACTCACTCACTCACTTACACACTCACCCTACACACACATTCACCCTACACACACACACTCACCCTACACACACACACACACTCACCCTACACACACACACACTCACCCTACACACACACACACTCACCCTACACACACACACACTCACCCTACACACACACACACACACACACCCTACACGCACGCACACACACCCTACACGCACGCACACACACCCTACACCTACACGCACACACACTCACCCTACACACACACTCCCTACACACACACTCCCTACACACACACTCCCTACACACACACTCACCCTACACACACACACACACACACACACACACACACTCACCCTACACTCACACACTCACATCCTACACACACACACACACACACACACTCACATCCTACACACACACACACACACACCATCACCCTACACACACACACACACACTCACCCTACACACACACACACACACCCTACACACACACACACACACACACACCCTACACACACTCACCCTACACACACTCACCCTACACACACACACTCACCCTACACACACACACTCACCCTACACACACACACTCACCCTACACACACACACACACACTCACCCTACACACACACACTCACTCACCCTACACACTCACTCACCCTACACACTCACTCACCCTACACACACACACTCACCCTACACACACACACACTCACCCTACACACACAC
This sequence comes from Ascaphus truei, assembly GCF_040206685.1. NCBI lineage: Eukaryota > Metazoa > Chordata > Amphibia > Anura > Ascaphidae > Ascaphus > Ascaphus truei. Next base: position 439,972,333 of record NC_134484.1, on the reverse strand, counting down.
ACACACTCACCCTACACACACACACACTCACCCTACACACACACACTCACCCTACACACACACACTCACCCTACACACACACACTCACCCTACACACACACACACCCTACACACACACACACTCACCCTACACACACACACACTCACCCTACACACACACACACTCACCCTACACACACACACACTCACCCTACACACACACACACTCACCCTACACACACACACACTCACCCTACACACACACACACTCACCCTACACACACACACTCACCCTACACACACACACACACACACTCACCCTACACACACACACACACACACACACTCACCCTACACACACACACACACACACACTCACACACTCACCCTACACACACACACACACACACACACTCACCCTACACACACACACACACACACACTCACCCTACACACACACACACACACACTCACCCTACACACACACACACACACACACACACTCACCCTACACACACACACACACTCACCCTACACACACACACACACCCTACACACACACACACACTCACCCTACACACACACACACACACACACTCACCCTACACACACACACACCCTACACACACACACACACTTATACACATATATTACACACGAAGGATATTACTTGGTCTGCAGCTTTAAACAAGATACAAATTAACATTAGGTTTGTGATTCACAGCATATGTGAGAAGGGTATTGATACTGTTGTAGCAGTTGGTGGATTGCTGTCGTGATAATGTAAGCTGCAAATGTCTTCATATATAGACCCGCACCAACATGCAAATGTAACGGCCCTAAACTCCTCACACTTACTCCATAAATCCCTCACACCAACGCAGACATGCAAGAACATGGTGCCAGTGAGATTAATACACACGTGCTGCCTGTCGCAGGTATATAGCAGTGCATGTTGCGACTAAGAAACAGTTTGTGCTAATCTTTAGGCAGTGATGCACCCCTTAATTGTTTATTTTTTACCACTTGCTACACAAGGATTTCTCCGCACAGACCCAAAGTTTTCATTGAAACATTGCAGAGAAATAATTGTTTTCTGCCATTAATCTTGTATATGAGACTTTTACCAGAGACTCATATCCACCACCAGTTTAAGTTCTTTCAAATCTAAGGCTGTCTCACACTTTAATCTGGTCTGTAACTGTTTCATACGCTCATAATATATATTTTCTTTAACTGTGCACGCAATGTCTTGTTTATAATGTATACCCTGTTTTTTATGTAACTCTATTTGTAACCATGTATTATTTGTTTTACTCTGTGCCCAGGACATACTTGAAAACGAGAGGTAACTCTCAATGTATTTCTTCCTGGTAAAATATTTTATAAATAAATAAAATTTATTTGCAATGCAATCATTTTGTGAGTTAAATGTGGAAATTCTCTGTGACATACTTGATATTAATGTGTTAATGTTGCTTATGCAGATACCGCAGGTTAGCCCTTAAGTGGCATCCTGATAAGAACCCCGATAACAAGGATGAAGCTGAGCGGAGGTTTAAAGAAGTTGCTGAAGCATATGAAGTGCTATCAGATGGTAAGTGCCACACACTTTGCTCCTGTTGATCCATATAAAGGCTGTGCTCAGTGTATATTTGTCACGGCCACCAGCCATTATTTGCTGATTTCTGTGATTGTTTTTATTTTTTTTCTTCTGTTGCTTGGCACCTTGGACCTGCATTAGAAGATCTCCTGACACTTGGTGTCTGCACTGATTAGTTAGCCTGGTAATCTCAATTCATACTGTTAGGAGTTTATTGGAGGGCACGGATTATCCCACTTCACACTACTGCTGAGCATTGGACATGCTGTGCTCTAAACGTAGAGAAACTCCTATAACAAATAGTGCTTTCTTGAAGCAAGCTATGTAAGCACTAACACATGACCACAGGTTTTAAATAGTGCAATTCCTGCCTGCGTGTGGCACCACTTCAAACTCACAACGTCTTAAAAGTCCTTAATAGTAGGCTCTGAAAACTGGTCAGGTTTTAAGGACATCCCAGCTTCCGCACAGGTGGCTCAGTCTTCAACTGTGCCATCTGTGCTGAAGCCGGGATATCCTGAAAACCTGACTTGTTGGGGGTTTTGAGGACTGGAGTTGAGCACCCCTGATTTGGCGCATACATGGTTTGTAATAACTTGGCAGTAGCAGAAAGCAGCCAAACCTAATAAAGTATCAGAAAGTGTAAGTGCTACATGAGCCATGAATCTCTCCTGCTTGTTTTGGTTACCACTTTGCCTTCCCTGCTTGGGAAGCTCCGTTTAAACTATTTATAGCAAGGGTTGTCATGTCAGCTGTTTTAAAGGTACAAAAAGTAACCAAATCAAAATTAACTCAATAATGGTGTTGATTTCTGCAAAATACCAGTGGTGGACAACATGACATACATCAAAGGTCGCAGGTGCAGCCCTTCTGCCCCGAAAAAGGCTAATCTATTGCCCTAAAAGTCTGCCTATTGCCCCATATAACATCTCCCTCCCCCTTCCTTTGTGCATCTCGCTCTGCCCCCCATCCATATCTTCGCCCCCATGTACCCCCGCGGCAGGATGAAAGTAGGAAGGGACCGGAGAGAGAGGAGGTTGGGGCTGTAGGGAAGTCCTGCGGTCTGCCTGTTGCCCTCTAGGGATACAGTAAAACTGTAACATTCGCAGAATATGCAGCAGTCTATTCTCCATTTAAAATGTGCACTTAAAAAAAGTGACTTGTTTTCCAACTGAAATTGTATATTTAGATTAAATAAACCGCGGGAGAAAAATTTCTGACTTGTAATTCACTTTTGTTTTTTATTTCTTTTGCAGCTAAAAAAAGGGATATCTATGATAAGTTTGGAAAAGAGGGACTAACTAGTAATAATGGCGGTGGTGGTAAGTACCCACTTTATATTAACGCACCCTTTCCAATATGTTTGTATATCTTACCTCTCTCTACTCACCCTCTCATTCACCCCCCCTCGAATACACATTTAATTTCTCCTGTGCCTTGTTATGGCCATTTAGCTGCCCAATGTGCCACTGGAAATCTGCCTACACAAACAGGATGCAGACAGCCTCATTTCCCATCCGACATAATGTGGGGGGGTTCAAGAAAGTGCAACATTTATGTGATTTTGTTTTATAAACACTTGGGGGTTGCATTAGTTTTTGCTATAATTCTCATAGCAAAGTTATCTTCCTGACATGAAGGTTTTTTTTGTTGTTTTTTTTTAAACAGTATTCACCAAACCTTCAAGTTAATTAAATATTCATCAGACGGCCTCCCGCAAATCGGTTTCCAGGCCTTTTCTATGTAATTTATGTGTAACTTGCTCGTGGTTACAATTACATTTCTGAGGGCCAATATGGATGTGCAGTGTGAAATGTTGGGGCATTATGTTGCTTCTCGAAGAGGGGTTGTCCCCTTTGTCAAAACATATTTAACATAGAAACCTAAACAGACAGCAACAAAACCGTATGAGCGGGAGGCACTTGTCTATTTCGGTTACGGTATTGGTACTAGTGCACATCTTGCTAGGGAACATGTCACCCTGTTTTGTATCTTCTGTGGATCCCTGCTTCGTTTTTCTCTGAATGGGGCAATATGTTGATATAGTAAATACCACTGCTCCCACCCAAATTGATTAGGAATGTGCCCTGTATTAGTCCTGTGTCCTTTAATTCTGTTTGGTTTTCCCGTTTTCTCCTTATTCTAGGTGGCAGTCACTATGACAACCCGTTTGACTTTGGATTCACATTCCGAAACCCAGATGACGTCTTCAGGGACTTTTTTGGAGGAAGAGATCCATTTTCATTTGATTTCTTTGGTACAGTATTCGGTGTTCTTTTGTTTTCTTCTTTATAGCTTCTTTGGCATGAACTGTGATAAAAAAACAAAACAAAAAACTCTTACGATCATTTAAAAACTCCCCAGAGTATGATGACCTTTCTCAGCACGATTCTAAATGTTAAGGCCGCAAAAACAATCACAATATGCGTTTTTGTTTTGTATGAAATACCAATGTGTGAAATATTTAGAACGTTTAGTAGTTTCTGACAATTCAGAGCATCAAATGTTCATATAGCTTTTTATATACATGCTAGAAATAAACTACTAAATACTGAAAAAGGAAATATCTATTACTAAAATACAATTTTGAATGTATATCCACTATTGCATTTTTTTGCACTTCATTTTAGTTGAAATACAATATCTTCCAGAAACATTATGTGATATAAAATATTAGGGGTTACATCTTGAATAGCTGTGTATAAAAAATAAAGTGATAAGCATATTTAACTGAAGAGAGACTACATTTTGGTTTTATGGTTGTAGCCATAGCAACAGGAATGTTGAGTTTCTTGCCTTTCTTTTAGCTGTTCCCTTTGTGTTCTGTCACGTTACACAAAGCAGAACATGCCCTGCCCTTATACCAGCAGGTCTGATATTCTGGCCTGCACAGCTTGAATGCCATGGAGCCGGGTCAAATGGGCCTTAGTTGACAGAAACAGCTGACCGCACTAGGCAGATACAAATGTTTCGGCTCCAAATCAACTTGGTGAATCTCCCATTACATCCCAAGGAATGCAAAACAAAAAACAAGTTATTTTTATTTTTGAGTGATTGATATTAGTTGAAGCGGATCTGATTTAACAGCTTTATTATTTGACCTGGTTCATTTTTAAGTGATCGGCTTATTTTATTTTATATTTTTAACGTTCGGTTGTGTATTTCTTTACCAGCCCATTGTAATGATGTGGATGCACGGTGAACTCTCTTGCAGTGTGGGGGAGTTTTCTAGTCTCTGGTCACTGGAGTGTGCAAGTTGTTGCAGGTTTCTGCAGCATCACATGAGCCCGAGTCCAGATCTATTTAGATATCAAATTACTTTTGCTGTGAGCAAGTTGTGTTAAATTAATTGGGATTTTCACTATAAAAGTGATGTTCTGTCCATTTATTAAGCATTTCTTGGAGTTTGTGGCTCTACCTCTCTATCACATTTAATTAAATTAGGCATGTAGAATCAAGATATGAAAGGGGAAATCACTCTAGGGTTAAATAAATGTGGATCCTTTTCAACATATATATGTATTATAATTATATTTAAATAAATCTATATATAGATATATATCTATCAAAAAGGAAGACAATACCGTTCTGTGGCTAACGAAATGCTTTTATTTGTGCGACCTTTCAAGATACACTGATCTCGACCGGCGATGTTACTTTGAATAAAGCAGGCAAGGGGTTTACTCAAACAGTGCATTTTAGAATGTGACTAGAGCCCAACCCTCCCCCCTGTGTAGTGTGCGATTTATGACTTGAGGTGTTAAATAGTCCCTGAATGTGAGGGATGTAAGATAAACTCAATATGGAGGTTAAAAAAAGTCTGTTTAAGTAGTTTTCATGTAAATGATGCACCTTTTGGTAAAAGCTTGAGATTGAAGTAAAATAAGACAGAGTTTAAATGGTTAAATAAACCATTCTTTGTTCTTAGCCTGGAGGCACATTTAGGAGGTATTTAACAGAAAGCTCATGGTCTCAAAGGACTGTTTAACACCCAAGTCCATTAGTAACAATTTCTGTAACATGACACCTCAAACACTATGGATGTTATTTATGATATCTACCTAACTGTCTTGGATGTGATAAACCGCTTTTCAAAGTGGTGACTTCACATCTTAGCGGAGGCTAAACAGTAAAAAATGCTGTCCTCAGAACAAATCCTATTTAATTCTGTTGCAATTAATTAATTGTAAGCTTGTTTTTCATTCAAAAACCCTGACTTTGCTTTAAAAAAAAAAAAAATTATTATTATAAAGTTTCAGTAAGTAAAAAAGTTCAGTAGCTCCAGGTAACAGAAAAAATAGACCCGTAGCCTTCATAGCTCAGCAGTGATTCATTGGGTAGACTGGTGGGAATAAATTCACGTAAAAGGGGTCTAAAACCTTTTATACTTTGTCAGTGTTACAAATAATTGTGTTCATGATTTCTCTTATCCATAGAATACACTTGTAAAATAAAAATAAAAGACCCCCAGGTTGTGTGTGTCTGTGCAGATCTTTATTCACGTTTTTGTCTTTCTACAGAGGATCCGTTTGATGACTTCTTTGGCAATAGAAGAGGTCACAGGGGAAACAGAAGTAGACCTGGCGGCTCCTTTTTCTCTGCCTTTGGAGGCTTCCCTAGCTTTGGTCCTAGTTTTTCTCCATTCGACACAGGTACAGAAACCCAATACATTACTTTGTACATGTACAATCTCCGTTAATGGATCAACTAATGCCATCCCTACATTTAAAGAAGGCGCCTTTGTTTAATGCGTATAATGGTCCTATCGTTCCCCTGTGCATTTCCTGCTCTTCTCAAAAAAAAATTTTTTTTTTTTTTTTTTTTTTTTTAAACTTTTTCTTTTTTTAGCCGGACAAAAATAGACTTTTTTTTTATCTCTAGCTTTCTGAGGTTTTCATGGTAACCTTTAGAGCGCTCCGTTTTAACCTAACGGACACTTAATCTTTCAGATGCTTAGATCTCCTGAATGGGCCATCTGATTTTTAAAAAATAAGCAAAGCACTGGAAAGGGCAAGAAAAGATCTTTTTTTAAATAAATGTATAACAGTAACCAAGTTCTGTTTTATAAAAAAAACATGGTTTCTTTTTTGCCTTGACTAATTCAGCCGTTTAGGTAGTAAAGGTCTTTTGCGGTTTTTGCAGGAAGTAATATTGCAACATTTTTACCAGATATGAAAACGAAAGTCAAATAATACTCACCCGGTGAATCACCTTTTCTTTTGTGGCGCTTCCAAGGTGCTGGTCTGGAGATAGGCAGGGACCCCACACTGCTTTTTCCATGCAATTACAAAAGATACTAATCTCTTCTGCACTCACTAATATTTCCTGAAACAAGTAGTTAAAAATATAAAAGAAATGTTAAATTTACAGCAAGACAAAAATAAAAGCACACTTTCCTTGGTAGCCCCTTAGTCATGGGCGATGTGTTGCAGTGACTTTCCAGACTTTGAGGCAATCCAGGCGGCGCTTAAAAATATAAATATATATACATATATATATATTGCTATAATATATGCAGCCTTTGATTACCATTATTGAAAACGAAATTACTTAAGCTGCCGATCGATTTGATCTCCCGTGATCGATCAGCAAAGATCCTGCTTCCCAGGGTTGACTAAATGGCTGCTTTTCAGCTCCAATGAATCCTTCAGTCAGTGTAACTCAGCAGTTACAATGTATCCTTATATTACTACGGTAACATGATCTGTTACAGTTTACAGCTCAAACTGCTGGGAATTTTGGCAACAAATTACAACAGGAAAGTGTTGCCAAGATCATGCACTGCTGAGGAGGTAGCTAAAACCTGCTATAGAAATCAAAGGGTGCACAGTATATTAAATCTCATTAAAAATGGCATTAAGAGTGAATTACATTTTTTTTTAAATGTTTGTACAATCTAATACTACAGAATGGATTGATTGAAAAAAAAAAAAAAAAAAAAAAACACCCCTAAACACACTGAAACACACCCCTTCCTTTTTGTATCATATTTCTTATCGTGATGGAGACCTCTACATTACTGGCAATTCAATCGCCCATGTTTACTACTCAGGATTTACAACTGCACAAGAGATTACAGAAACTTAGTAAAACCAGCAATGAAAACAGGCATATAATTACTTGGTATTTTACTGTATTTAACATCAAAGATCTGGTTAAACTCCGATTTTTAAATTGTAACCCATTTGAATCAATCTTCTATACATCCAAACATTCTTAGAGGTCCTGCTTTAATTTAAATATTTGCTGGCACCTTTTTACTGCTGACAAAATGCACATACAGACAAGTATATCTGTACGGTATCAAGCTGCATAACCATATAACATCTTATTAATCACCGACCAATAGACCGCCAATGTCTTCTAAAACGACTCAAGAGCTTACATAAAGTTAGTGAAGCCCGCAATTGAAGCGGGTATAGGCGCTGTGTATTTTACTTTATGCGTACATATTTAATATCCAACACCATCAACTACAGTTTTTTTAGTATTACTCATTCCTGTAGATTTAAATAACACATCTGTCATCGTTCTTAGAGATCACGCTTTATCCACCATTTCTTAGCTTCTGGCTACACCTGTAGCAAGATATAAAAACTGGAAAATACCTGTATACACTCACAATGAAAATAAGATACCCAACAGTCTATGTACAAATGAGGGGGACCATTTAAAAACCCAATGTGAACAAATAGGAAAAAATATAATCTAGAACACAACGGTCAATGTTCTGGGAAGCTGCATGTCCAATGCATAGCTATACTTGTTGGGAGAGACTTAAATCATCATATTAAGTAACACAAAACCCATGTGTATACCAGGTTATATTCAGATGTCCCACATACCACAGCCCTGGATCATGCATCCACAGAGAAACATCCAATAGGAAAAGTAATCATAGGAAAAGTAATCCTAATAGCGTATAAATTAAGCTCTAGAGTATTCATAGCGATAATGGGAGGCAATAGCACAAACCACCAATAAGGGGGATATATATACACCACACAGACGTTGTGCCCAGTAGGTTATCCCTAGAACTTCTCCGTCTTGTGTAGGTGGAAAACCCAAGCAAAAAGCATTACTTAATCTTTATTTATTTATTTTTTTTAACCCCCCCCGGCTCATTCAGATTTTCCTTATGTTTGTTAATCAAGAGGTGCCAAGTCATTTTTATGAGGTATAAAAATTCTATATAAAATGTAAAATTGTATTTTTAAAATGAAGGGATTCTTTTGAGTAATGCTAATTTACACCCTGGCAGATCTAGACAATGGAGTCAACCCATTAGATTTCTTGAAGAAATGATTTTACAAATGCAGTTTCTCCTCCAAACAGTTTAGTGTATTTACCAGTGAAAACATTTAAAGAAACTATTTTGTTAACACCTTACCTTGAAGCAATAGTGGAGTAAACATTTTTGTGATGCAATTCACACATACTTGTAGAAAACGTCAGCTTCACTTGTTTAGGACCAATACAGCAGTCTGCATCAGCTATAATTATTCCTCCACCCTTGAACTATATACCTAACCAGTTTGCTTTATAGTCCCATGCTTCAGCCTACGTGTATGTACCTGTAATGGGTAACTTAACCCCTCACCTCATTATACAGACTAAAGCAGCAGAAATAAATTGCCAGGTTCCCACAGAGGGAACTGCACGACTGTATCAATTACATTTGTAAAGCGCTGTGGAATTGAAGGGTGCTATGTAAATATTGATATGAAATGACTTCCTTGGTAGTTTGCACAGCCCAGAATTGAGTATTTGCAGGGCATGTTTTATAGAACATGTTTCATCTGCAGTAATTCTATGCAAAGCCGTGATGTTTATCCGGGTAACCGTGCTGCTTGAAATGACGTCTTGTGAAGTGTGGCAGCAAATAATGTCACTATTATTCCATTCATTGCAGACTCTCCTAAATGCTGTATTTATTTTCTTCAAGGATTTACTTCTAGCTTTGGTTCCCTTGGGCATGGTGGCTTCACTTCATTCTCATCGTCGTCGTTTGGAGGGACAGGAATGGGTAACTTTAAATCCGTATCCACTTCAAGCAAAATGATTAACGGCAGAAAAATAACTACAAAGAGGTACGGGGACTCTTATGTTCTAGACGGCATCTTTCGATTCATGTTTTGAGGTTGCATATTGTTTAGGAAAATGTATGTATTTGGTTTATTCTTGCTAATTGTATTTGTGACCATCTATTTGCTGCATATTTCGTTTGGCCTTAATCCACGTTTTTAAATAGTCATGACCATTTTTGCATTACTTTCCTTGTTTTTGTCTGACTTCCAAGGTCTGTCTTATTGGGGACCAATCATGGGTATTAATATTCATACACTTGGATATTTTTGGGGAAATTAAAAAGTTTATATATTTATAGCCATGGTAAACGCATGGATTTTATGGTACGAGTCGCGTAAATTGGTCCCTTTTAGATGACCCGTGTTACTCTGAAAACTCTTATAGTTAATATTAATGCATGATTTAACTGTAATACCCCAATGAAGTTTTTGTACATGATCTAAGAAATGCAATGAAATGGTCACCTAATAAATACGGAAATTAGCTGTGCAAATAAGAAACAAAATAGCAGCTATTCCAGATTGACCAGATCATACTTGGATTAAATAGAAAATAAAAAACAAGCCTCTAATGTAGGATATGCTAGGCATACAGATCCAAGCATTAACATTTATAGACAATAGTGTTTTGTTTTAACTTTATTTACTGTGGGAGGCCAAATTAGTTTAGTGCAGGGGAGGCCAACTCCAGTCCTCAAGGGCCACCAACAGGCCAGGTATTCGGGATATCCCTGCTTTTGCTCAGGTGGCTCGGTCCTCAACTGATTAAGTCACCTGTGCTGAAGCAGGAATATCCTGAAAACCTGACCTGTTGATGGCCCTTGAGGACTGGAGTTGGCCGCCTCTGGTTTAATGCCGTTGTGAAAAGTCCACAGGTCTAACCTGTCTGAACAGAGTCTTGCATGACGGAGGAGTGCTTCATAAAGCAGCCCTCAAGCACATGCAATTCCCTGAGTCAACCGCCCAACACGTTGGGAACTTGCTTAGACAAACCTTGCATCATTTTCCCTGCTCACTAGGAAAACCTACTGCTCACTAGGAAAGCCCCCTATGTGGATGAGTGCCCTTGTAGTATCTGGGTTAGTGTATTTCTAGGCTAAGCTTCTGTTGGCGAAGATTGCGAATAGAGAACGCAAGTTAAGCATTCTAAACAGCTCAGCATTTTGAATCTCGGTAAAATGTCTTTGGTCCAAAAATATTGCCACAGCAGTGGGTTATTGTGACTGAAGGGATAATGGTCTATACGCCAAGGTGGCCAAAAATTCCCAAAACCCCTATTGGAGATTTTTGACCAAAAAAAATACCTGAGCAGCTACTTTAATATATGCAAAATAAGACCCTAAGATTCAAATCTGATAACCAGAGTGCATAACTGATGACATTAATATTAGTTTTAAACGGTTCAAGATGAATATTTTTAATGTATTACTTCAACAAAGTGTTCCCCCCCCCCTGCTCTCGACGTATACTTTTGTTTTGTATTTGTACAAAAGAAGTTGCTTGTATTTCTTGTACAATAATGACATTGTTATAATGTACCAGGCACTTGACCTCTTTAAGAACGTGGCGTTGGAATTTGGTCTTGTGCATTTCATAGGTCTTTCAATGATTCTCACTTCTACTGTGTGTTTCAATTGAGAGGTTTGGGTGATCCCACATTAAAATGGTACCACCTTCATTGTCTGCTCGTGTTGAATTTGTCTAATCGTACATTTTATTGGGTTCTTTTAAATTTGACAAGAAAAGACACACACAGCGCACCAGGGATTAGTACATACCCGTAAATAGAATATATAAATAAAATAATTCCAAAGCGGAATTGATGTAATAAAATATTTTATTAGGAGTTCTTACTAGACCATAAAAATAACCCTACACAAGACAAGCGGTTCCAACACCGCTATAGTCAGGAGTACGCGTTGAGGTCACGAGAGGCCACTCAACGCGCTCACTGATTGGCTGAGGCAGAGAACCGGGAAGTTCGGGCGGTGTATCGATCTCCACGGCTAGTGCGATCCAGACAGTTTAGCGCTAGCGAGCGGCTCCTGCTCGCACTTCTCTGGTTAGTGTCTCCCTCAGTTCAGTACTATCGCCCAGCATTGGCATGTCACTTTACTTGGGTGTTTTATTGCCAGTTTGGAGGTGTTTGAGACTTGTTAGTCTCTGTATGTGTCTAGTGTATGTTATGTTTATATAGTAGGTGTGTACACTACTTCACTATAGCAGAGTTGGAACCGCTTGTGTAGGGTAATTTTTATGGTCTAGTAAGACCTGTAATAAAATATTTTATTAACATCAATTCCGCTTTGCAATTATTTTATTTATATATTCTATTTACGGGTATGTACTAATCCCTGGTGCGCTGTGTGTGTGTCTTTTCTTGTTGTCTTGGGGTTTCCCGTCCGGGAGGCCTCGTTTCGGAGCGTTTTGGGGAGGTGCTCCTACACACACACAGCTGCAAGGGGATTTTAACTCCTAAGAAGATTTGTGACAGCCCGAGCGTGGAACTCTTGCTGTATGTCCTTTTCCATTTGAGTTGCACATCTTACTTGATTCTGTTTTGGTCCTGCAGAATTGTTGAAAATGGACAAGAAAGAGTTGAAGTTGAAGAAGACGGCCAGTTAAAGTCCTTAACAATAAATGGTAAGGAGCAGCTGCTACGCTTGGATAACAAGTAAATTCAACGCACGCATGTATCAGAAATATTAACCTAAACAAGCACCATTTGTGGATTATCAGGAACATTTTTGAAGATTTCAAAAGAACTGTTCAAAGTATATCAGTACTTAATCTAAGACGTATTTATAAGAAGCTCGCTGGAGTTTCTAATATTTGTCATAGACTCTCAGTTCAATTTCGGGACCACGTTCATAGGACCATAAAATATTTTTTTTTCCTTTGTCTTAATATCGTTGTAATTTTCTGTATGCACTTTGTTTTTATTAACCCTGTAATTGCCAGAGGGTCACTGTAGCACAGTGCATTGCAAGCATCTCTGACAGTGAAAGGATTAAACCAGAGGTGAGCAGTGACTATACTATATCATTAGTGGTTGAACAAAAAGTTCACTAACCGCATGGTTTGTTTTCCCATTTTGTTTAAAATGTGAGCAAAGTGTTAGCTTTCCAGTCTGCTTGTAAATCCAACTTTCGTAGAAAAGCTTATTTTTTTATTTTATTTTTTTTTTAATTATTATTTATATTTTTCACCTACCGGAGGTAGAGGATGTTAAAGAGCAATGACTTTCTGGTTTCAAAAATATGTCAAGATGTTTTTGTTTTTTCTAGTTGTGCATGAGTGCTGGCCAACTTAGTACATTTTGACAGCTTTTTAACTATGTAATTTCACCATGCATAACTAAGCAGCAAGAAGGAAAGAGAATTGTGTTTTATTTTTTGTTTTTTTGTCATTTGCTAAAAGTTGGAAATGAATAAATGCTGATGTTTGTAGTGCATTCTTTCACGAATGGTATTTGTAGCTTTCTTGTGTCTGTGTGTGTAATTTGGGTAATTTTTGAAAACGATTTCTCTGCTTAAAACCATGTTTCTTCAAGTTTAAGTAACATGCGTGCTACATTGCTGTGTTTCCCAAGCTGGACCTGTTGACCTTTTCTTTTTCTAAATACAAATATTTAAAGCCTCAAATCTTCTTGATACAATTCTCAGCACAAAAGTCACCTTCATTAGCCGACTGCATGCTTCATCAATGCAATCTGCTTTTCAGGAATATGGAAACTTCGTTCCAACTTATTAGTGTTCAGGATCCAGACCAAGAGAATGAAATCATGTTTGCGATATATTCCTTACAAGCACATAGATAGGCATATAACTTTCATTGGTTATTTTACTGCTAACTTTTGAAGACCAAATTAATTATTATATATTTTTTAAATCTCCTATGAAACATTTTAGAAATCCCGAAATGCTTTGCATGCTTGTTGTTTTTAATCAAATCTGAAATCGTGTTTGAATTAAAACACTAACGGTAGCATTTAAGAGTAGTTGCACGTTTTATTGTGTGAACTGCATTTAATTTTATCCAAAGTAATATCTAATTTTCAATTTGCATAGCAACAGAAGCCAAGTTGGTGATGCAAGGCTGCAATTAATTGTCACATATGTAAGAATATTCATGAAATTGCATTCGGGTGCTTTTATTTTCACACATTGTGGTGAAATAAGTATTATAGTGCATATTACATCACTTTTAATCAGAAAGTTTCTCAAGATGTTACAGTAAGACTCCTTTTGGTAACTCTATGCTCATATGGCAGGAAGTTCAAAGTTTATGGATGTCCTAGTAGTGTATCATGCATCTGATCACTAGTACAATTATTCTATCATTGTTACATAAACTTGGTTACATTATGTTGAGAAGCCAGTGGTCCTTTTAATAGATAACGACCGCACTGAGGATATAAATTTAAACATTTTTCTTAAAAAAATTAAATGAGCCAACTGCTGTTTACTGTTGCAATGACTGGTATTGAGAGCAGGCCAGGCTAACTATTTAATAGGCTTTATGCTATGAAGGAAGCATTGAATTGTCCATAATTGGTATCATAATCAGACTTGTGTTCGTTCAGCAATCAGCGGGCTCACTGGTTTCTTACCATGTAAAAAGAACCGTTCTGCTCTGTTTTTTTCACAACAGAAAGCCTCTTGAGGTAGAACTCAACACACAAGCAAGGTTCTGCCAGTTATTTAGCAGGAAAAGCTAAGCCGCTCCATTTTATGGCTTGTTAGTGGCTATCTGGTGTGGTACAAAGAAATAAAGTGCCCTAGCTGTTTTCAGAGTTGGTTTTATTTCTTGGTTTAAATTGCTTGCTGAAATCCTGATATGTGCACGCTTAAGTTGTGGTCAATATTGCGTTCACCTTCTGCATGGTCTGTACCACTTGTCCTATTTACACCCTGTCTGATTGCACACTGAACACCAACCAAGCTTTCAAATGTGTTTATAGTCTTCAAACAATCTCCGAATATATTTCTAAATTGATTCCTTTAAAAACTCCCTATTCTCCTGTGTGGCCCTAATATGGAAGCACCAAATGCAATTAAAGAATGTTTCCTTATGTGCTTATTGACCAATTGCTCAAGTAGCCAATAATTCATGTTTTATCTGTTTTGTAATGCATCAATATATCACTAACAAAAAAGTAGGTTTGCGAACATGTTAATTATTTTAAATTATTCTAGCAACTCAGAGAAAATGCTCTGGTACCAAAATAAATGTCAAACGCAAGCCGCCACAATTGAATGAAAAATATACTTGTAGAAGAGGGTGAATCGTGGGATTTTCAAGATTTACACTTTGTTGATTTTGAAAATGAATTTGTTGATTTTGAAAATGAATTTGTTGATTCAAGTCTTGGAATTTACCCAACAAACGTTAAATACAACTTGGGTCATATGTCTGTATATGAATATAAACAGATTTTGTTATTGCCTGAATGCGATTTTGTACAGTGAGGTCAGGCATGTTTCATTAAAAAAAAAAAGTGTCCGTGCTTTCAAATTCTGTGGCAGCAAAGCCGGATAATAGAAAATTGAAACTAAAGTTCTCAACTCGCTCCATAAATCAGGGGTGCTCCACTCCATTTTCAGGATATCCTTGCTTCAGCACAGGTTGTGGTCTTTGACTGAGCCACCTGTGCTGTAGCAGGGATAGCCTGAAAACCTGACACGTTTGGGAGTCTTGAGGACAGGACTTGAGCACCCCTGGCATAAATGATTGCATGTGTTTTTTTTATATTTTTTTTTTATTATTTTGCTTATAGCTTTATCAATTAACTTATCCTGTGATTAGTGCAATAAATGTCGCATAGCTTGAAATGTGGACAGTGCCTCTCTAGTGAATTCTTTTTTTTTTTTTTTTTTTTTTTTTAACCCTTCTGCACTTTAATTAAATCTGAACACAAAAGCAAATGGTTATAAGAGAACACACTTTTTTTGTAATGTGTATCTGTCCTCGTCTGCACGAGTAATTAGGGGAATTCACCTAGTTCACCTTTTTTATAGAACTCAAACTAAAATACAGTTACAAAAATGACAGATGACTGGACATTTAATGACATATATATTTTTTGATCTCTCTACTTTAGAATTAAAATGTAGAGCAGCAACAAAATATGTTTTAAACATAATCATTGTTTGCTTGTAACCTATTTGCTTGTGTTGGAAGCTACGGTCTTGGAAACTAACTCTGCTGTAATTCTCCTACGTTTTCCAATATTGCCCACCTTCCATAGAGACCAAGATAAGCTATGCAGTTATGCTCAAGGTACAATTATCTAAAGTGTTGGTATTATAGTCATGTGTCTAATTTCATGGCATAAAATGCTATTTAATATATCAAAATGTATAATGTACTACATACTTTCAATTTTAGCTGTAACACAAATGTTTGTTTCACATTTTGGATCTCTTAAAATATGACGCGTTTGCTGATGAGCCTGTTGAGCTTAAATTCAATCTTTCTTTAAACACACCTTTCTTGTTATTCAGCACCTTCCACCTCAAATCCACCTCTTTCACAGCAGATTTCTTAGTAGCTTGCATTCTTTTTAAGCTTTATTTGGAGAGAGGACACACATTCAGTTTATCATACTTTTTGTCCCAAACTCAAGTGGTTCTGTCTGACTGAAACATGAAAAATGTGAAATTGATCTATTTAAAATCCTAGCAGAATTCTCTGTGAAAGGGTGTGAACCTCGGTTATTTTTCCTTAAAAGAAAACCGCATCACTTTTAAGTCTACCTAGACCCAAACAGAACTTGTACTCTTTATTTTCTTGTCTTAAGTCATTACAGACGATGAAGAACAGCAGGAGCGCAAATGTCATCAGGACATGGAAGAGAATAACGACACCCAATAGTGCAATATTGTCTGATTCAGCAATCGAGAATAGATGAAGACTCTATAGATTTTACACTCTCACGTGGTAATCAGGCAGTGTGGTTGTTAGAAGTAACCAACTTTACTTGTATCCAAATAGGTACTCCGTATTTACACAGGTAATCCCATAGGGAGGGAGGAAGGGAAAAGCCACATATAGAAAGGGAAAAAAAGCAAAAAATAGTATATTGCTTTTATTTAAAAAACATCAAAGTATTGCACTTAAGTGACTGTGGTAAGCATTCAGACCACCCTGGGTCAATTGGACGAATAGCACTCCAAACAGCAACAGCTTCACGGCCGATACAGCATCCACTGGGCTAAATGATGCAGTCCTCCGGTTTGAATGTTCCCAGCAAAGTGTCCCTCAGCAGTGCAAAACTCCACCCTGTTGCACTGCTGAGGGACACTTTGCTGGGAACATTCAAACCGGAGGACTGCATCATTTAGCCCAGTGGATGCTGTATCGGCCGTGAAGCTGTTGCTGTTTGGAGTGCTATTCGTCCAATTGACCCAGGGTGGTCTGAATGCTTACCACAGTCACTTATGTAAGTGCAATACTTTATGTTTTTTTAAAATAAAAGCAATATTATACTATTTTTTGCTTTTTTTTTTCCCCCCTTTCTATCTGTGGATTTTCTCTCCCTCCCTATGGGATTACCTGTGTAAATATGGAGTACCTATTTGGATACAAGTAAAGTTGGTTACTTCTAACAACCACACTGCCTGATTACCACGTGAGAGTGTAAAATCTATAGAGTCTTCATCTATTCTCGATTGCTGAATCAGACAATATTGCACTATTGGGTGTCGTTATTCTCTTCCATGTCCTGATGAAATTTGCTCACCTGCTGTTGTTCATTGTTTGCTGTTTGGATTGGGATAGAGTCCTGTTTCGGGAGCTGCACTTTCTAAGGACAGTATATTTGTATTTTACATAATTTGTTAAAGTAGTGTTATTTGCGCTTAATTTTCTGTGTTATCTTAAGTCATTACAGAAAAGTTTCTATAACTTGTGTCAAACAGGTTTTTATATAAACCTTTTGTAATGCCTCAGCAGAAACGGAAGTATGTTGGCAGAAGGCAATTAAACAAGTTGGTACATTGGTTATGTTTACAGTATATTATATGGTTGTGTAATCTTACATTGATTTTTGAGTGCCATCTACATATCTCCAAAAGCTTTTAAAATGGGTTGTACTACTATAATGCGCAATGTATACCTGAAGTAGGTAAGTTTGCAGATATTGAATTCACTCAGTATTTCTTGACATTAGCACAGTTCTCCAAGCTGTCATGTTTAGTTTCTACCAAACATAGAAAATAGTGCCTCACTGTAATAATTTCTGAAAAAGTACTGTACATAACTGTCCCATAATGCCATTATTTCTTTACTTTGACAGTCATGATGAATCTTAGCTGCTGTTTCTAGGTGAAGCGGATCACCTCTGTATATTAGAAAGTGTATTCTGCATTTTCTGTTTGATTTGCTCAAACAGTTTTCCAGTGTATTTATGCTGTAATAATTAATCAGTGGTTTATGATCTTGTTTCATGAAGTAAACTAAATAGTATACATTAAATTTCAGTACAATACTGTATTTTAGAGAGGCAATACAAGCGGCACTTTAAAAAAACAAACCAAAACCAACCCTTTTGTTTTAATATATGCAGCCTTTGATTTACCTTTTATTTAAAACTACCTTTACTCACTGAAAGGAGCGGCTCAGTGAGTAAAGACACTGACTCTGGCACTGAGTTTGAAACGGGAATCTGGCTCCTTGTTATCTTGGGCAAGTCACTTTATCTCCCTGTGCCTCATGCACCAAAAACATAGATTGTAAGCTCTACGGGGCAGGGACTGTCTGCAAAAAATGTATCTTGAAAGCTCTACGTAAAACTTGCAGCGATGTACAAGAACAAACAATTATTATTATTACTTAAGCTGCCGATTTTCATTATTCCATGATCGAAATCACGGGAGAACGGATCCTGCTTCCCCGGGTTCACACTGTCTGCCTATTTCAAAAGAGCAAATGCTGTGCTTTTGTAAATGGTTGTTATAGCACCCCATCAAAGCTTAATGCATTAACTCCTTAATATGGCACATAGAGTGGGGAGGGAGAATACAGCAAGTGTTATCTAATACTACACAACTGATTTATTTAAATCCATTACACCTTGTTGAAAGATGATTGCACAAAGCCAAAATACTCACGCAAAATCATAATTATACTTCACTATTGTCAGAACACAAACCTAATGCATTTTAATATTATTTCAAATGTTTTGTAATTTTTACTAGTACGCCAACCCTGATTTAGGATGAGTGGACACCCTAAATCATTCTGTGTACTTGTCAGAATTACAAAACAATTTTTCGTTAAGAGCTAAAATTGCGGTGTGACCTCTTCATCTTGTCGTCTTATCTAAATCAGCGGTTTGCAACCTATGGCCCACTCATAATATATTTTTCTTTTACAATTTGCGTTGTATTTTTCATAAGCCTCCCATACTGCATGGTTGTAGGCAGCTATTATGGAGTTTTTAACTCCCTCCTGACCACTGTAGTTTTCGCCTCTCATGCCGAATTTGGACCCTAATAAAATAATTTTCTACGGTATATTCAGCCTTTTGTTATTTTATTAAATAAATCTTACACTTTATAAACAAGTCCCAGACACTAGAATTTGCGAGTTTGCTAGTGTTCTGTAACAACTGTTTAATTTTTCTAAACATACTGTGGAAAAGATTGCACGAGACAGCTGATGTGAGTCATTGTTTCTGTTGGGAATCATTCCTTGTAATATGACATGCACTCCACATGTTCATCAGGTCAGCTGTGCATTCCACTGCTTATGTAGTACAGCTTGCTGGTGTTTCCATGCTAACACTGAAACTGGAAATGAACTGTGCAAGGGAGCTGTGTATTTTAAATGTGTTTGGGCTTGTGGAGATGTTTAATTTTCATTCCTCACTAGAAAAATGCAAAAAAAAAAAATGGCTGTACTGGTATTTGGCAGCCACTGTAATTTGTTGTGTAGACTCCTAAATATCACACTGAAAAACTAATGCATACGGTTTGCTTTCAGGTAATTCCATGTACAGATGAAATCAGGCTTCCTTAAATGTACTTTTTATGAAAAAAGAATGCACATATAAAATGTAATTTGCATAACTGTCTGGGAAAACAGTGATAATCTTAATTGTAAAAAAGAGATGGTACTCAGTCATATTTTCAAATGTACTTAGATTGTAGAGTGGTAATATTCTGTAGAGTGCTGGTTCATTCTAGGTTTTTCTTTTTAGATGCAGTTTTTCCTCGGTTTCATTTTTCCAGGTGAACTGATTTTATGAGAGATACAAATCCGTAATGAATTGAGCCATCAACTCAAACCATCCCTCTCTGTAATTCAGGTCACTGAATCGCTGTGCAATGTGTTGCTGTCCTCCTTAAAACTAAACTGGTTAGTTTAGAGGGGTCAACGATTGTGTTGGCGTCATGTCAGTGTAAAACTGGTTTCAACTACAGCTTTGGTTCACTGAATCAATTCAGACCATCTACAACCCAATCATTGCTTCTAAGCACATTTGATGGTTTTGCATATTGTGTGCTTGACTAAAACTTCCTTTGGGGGTTACAAGCTCTTGGTTTTATGTGCATTTTTCTTTGTGAGGATAGGTTTTACTTGGTCTTTAATGTTTGCAGCATTCCTGCTTTGTGATCAATGACATACTGTGATAGTAGACTTTAAACTCAAAAATTAAAATGTGTAATCCAATAAAGGTAAGAGAACCAACCACTTTACTCCGTTTCTGTTCCATGGGGACTTGTCCCTGAGGAAGTTGGTAACTGAAACGTTCAATTTTAATAGATCACTATTAAAATTCCTATTTAGCTTGTGAATTATGTAGTACCGTAGGGCCCCGCTCATACGGCGGGTTCCGTTCCAGGCCGCCGCCATAAAACGGAAATCGCCGAAAAGCGGGGCCCTACTGTACTGTATTGTACCTTTTTGAAAACAGAGATGCAGAGCTGTAAACCGACCGTTAAGCTGAAAAATGGCATCTGACAAGGAGTTGCGCACCCACTAAAACTGTCGTTTTGTGACAGCGGATACTTTGCTGCTGTGCGCGTCAGAATCGCCAGAAAATGGAACAAGCGCCGAACCTTATGAATATGGCTATACATTGGGAAACGCCATATGAGCGGAACGCTGTAAAGCGGGGCCCTACTGTACCCATATTTTTGTTTCTAAACTTGATCTAAGTCACTGATAAATATATGATGCATCCACTACCACTGCAGGGTCAATTGTATTCCTTCAGAGTGCCTCTATCTGCTCCATGATGCAGACTTTATAGGTAGCAGCAATTAAAATGGATTTGGGATATTGCGGTCGCAGGTGTTATCATATAAGAAAACCAAAAACACTGCATTCATTTTAGCCACTGCTCCCCAAGTAGCTGGTATTTGAAAATGGCCCACTAGTCAATCTGTCAGCCTGTGGTACATACCTTGGCAGGCTTCTCCCTTCTCCCTGGAACATCACAATTAAGATCAGGAGTGTTTCTTTTTGAGTAACCTCTTGTAAAAGTACTCGTTGTTTTTGAAGTAGAGCATCACTGATGGCCATATTTTGCATGTTTTCTTTAAAGCTGCAGACCAAGAAGATACATGTGTTTAAAAAATTTTTTTTTTACTAATAATAAATCGGTTCTGTACAATGAGAAAATACTTGTAGTGTTTATGAAAACAATTCTGAATGAAAATGTTAATGTATTAAAATGTAACAAGCATTTTTTGTTTCTATAGCAGCCATTTACAAAGTCACGTCCCCATCCTCTTCTAAATCAGGCTCTGACACACCCCTGTTTGAGCCCTGCCCCCGCTCTAGCAGTGCACCAATTGTATCTAGTGACTGTCTGGTCACATGATCTTCCCCACAGAACTTTGTATCTTTGGTCCTCTTGTACTGCATTGACGGCCATTTAGTAAACCCTCGAGCTGAATCTTCGCCGATCGATCGGCAACTTGGCTAATTACTTATCATTGTGTGGATTGTATTTATGCACATATTAAAGAGGAATTTTTTTTTTTTTTTAATGCAGCTTGGACTGCTGCTTTAAAGGAGCAATCCAAGCAATATACTACATGTATTTATTTATATTTTAATAAAGAAATAAGTTCTGTAGTATTTGATAATTCTTCATTAATTAAAAAAAAATATATTCAACTGTGCCATTTTTAGTGAGTTTTAATATACTGAGTATCCTTTGATTTTCTATAGCGGGTTTTAACACACCTCCCCATCAGTGCAAGATCTTTGTAACACTTTCTTGTTTGGCAAAAAAATGATAATGTTTCCAGCAGTTGGATCTGCAAACTGTAACAATAGATAATGTTACCTTCGTAATATTGGTATACATTGTAGCTGCTGAGTTACATGGAAGGGTTGATTGAAACTGAAAAGCGGCCATTACGTGAGCACGGAGAAGCAGGATCGTTGATCATGGGAGAACGCATCGATCAACAGTTTATGTAATTTGTTTTTAATAAAGGTAATCAAAGTCTACCTATATTAAATAAAAAAATATATATACTTTTTTTTTTTTTTTAGTGCAGCTTCGACGGCTTCTTTAAAATGAGGGAGTATCTGCAATTTCACTTGGGACAAGCACTCGGTTATTAGGGTTCAGTTTTATAAATGATAAATAAGTGTCCAGATCGACGCCCCATAGCTTTGTATTGAATCTCAAATGATTTTTTGTTAGCGTAAACCAGCAATGCTACTTTACTGACGTACTTTAGATACAGTTCAGTTTTAAGAGTAACCTACATGCTGAAATGTTAAGTCTGAAAAGGTCTTGCTAACTTTTCCTGCAGTCATAAACCTAAAAATAAAACGTGTGCCCCGTAGAATTAATAGACCCTGTGGATGTTAGGCTTTTAAAAGCTGGGTCTGAACCAGTATTCATTGCATTTCAAGTGACATTTACAAAGCCTAATTTCTAACAATTTCAGTCCCAGTGTGCACTGGTCTGTAGCAAAACACAAATTGGTCAGGAATAACTAGGTGGCATAAAAAGGTTTGTAACATCACAATAATATTAAATAAAGCATCGAATTTCTAGAGCAGACAAGTGGTAGCATGATTGCCTATCCTGCTTTAGGTTTGTCAACTGGATCCATGTTAGCGGGACATGTTGCTATCATTACTTACTTTTTTTTTTTTTTTCTCCAAGCATCATGGAATTTGTAGAGAAAAGAAAATCGGTACAACCAGAACTGGATTACCATGCCTATTGACCTCTGCTTTGCTAGGAACCCTATATTCCCCCCCACCCCACCTATGTGACCACCGTTGGCTGGTTAGTTTCACATGCACTGTATGTTGCAGTGGCTTTTTAATTAACCCTTTCATTGAACTGCAAAGCAGGCCCCTTATCAGACTGCACACTTCAAGTGTGATAAGTAGTGGTAACTGTGCTGCTGTTAGGAAGATGTTTTCTGCATATGCTCATTAAGGCGGTGAAAAATGTATGTTTTTGTTTCTCTGTGTTTTGTAGAAATCCAGCAGATCAGCTAGTTATGTTTAGCTGTGTTGATGAACGACGACAGGAAAAAACGAAGAGAAGAGCAGAGCACTACATCCAGATTGGAAAAAGATTACAGAGGAAGCGTTCCCATGGTAGAAAAAATCTTGCTTTAATGGATCATAAAATGAACATACAGGCCACTAGCCCACACCTACGTGTTTCGGGCAAAAAGCCCTGGCTAGTGGCCTGTATGTTCATTTTTTGATCCATTAAAGCAGGATTTTTTTTCTACCATGCAACGCTTCCTCTGTAATCTTTTTCCAATCTGGATGTAGTGCTCTTCATTTTTTTCCTGTTGCCAGCACCAGGCGGAGGCACACATAGTACCCCAGGGCAAGCGAGTCTCAGCCTCAGGATACTGCACTTTCACGTGAGCCCATTAACCCTTTATTATCTGATGTATGCCTTTCTGGACACCAGTGTGTGTTGTTGAATCTTCAGCGCAGTGCTTAGTGGGATTTCCCCCCCCAATTATTACATCTTATATTGGGACTCATCGGTGCTGCTATATCTGGTTACCGGAGGGGTACCCCATTGAGGACATTTGTTCATTCATGTAGCGGTTATCCGTTGTATCTACCTTGTTCAATGAAGCACCACACCGTGTTTTTGCTACCTGACGAGCGATGACGGTGATTAAATTGATTTGCAAAGAAAAGAACACTTATAGCCGTGACTTTGACTGGAAGTAAACAATGTCACTCGTTCCGTGCTGTGTACGACTATAACCATGGTTCCCAACTCCAGTCCCCAAAGAGCCTCCAGCAGGTCAGGTTTAAATATCTCTGCTTCAGCACAGGTGGTTCAGTTACAATGACGGACACTGATTTGAACCGCATGTGCTCAAGTTGGGATCTCCTTAACCTGACCTGTTGAGGGTGTTTGAGGACTGCAGTTGGAAACTAGTGGACTATACTAATGTTTTCTTTCCTCTTCTCCCGGAAGTAAAGTGAAGTGAGAGAACGCAGTCCAAAATTGGTAGTGTAGGAACCGTCAACGGATGTGCCGTGATGGCTAAATGATTGAACAAAAAACTACCTAGGAAAATCTGTAGATCCTTCTTTTTTCCCCCCCCTATCGTTCCATTAAACTTGCCACTGTACTCAGTTCAATTTTGTCCTAGGTGGGACTGCCCTTTCAAGAGCACATCTAGTCCTGCAATGCTGCAATACCTACTTGTTTGGGTTTTTGTTTTTTTATGCAGTCGTTTATTTTCAGGGCAGGAAATACCCTTCATAAAATTACAGCATTGGGTTCCACCCAGCGCCACTTTAAATTAGTCATTCATTAGCAATATCCTAGTCGGAATTTGGTAATCTATTTTTTTTATTTAATTTTAATTCTTTAAGTATTACACTGCATGAGTAATGTCTCACAGGTGAGGCATCAGCACAGTCTTTCAGTCCTCACAAGGGGAATCTCAACCAGACCAGATTTTAGGAATGACCAAAAACATCTGACCGTCGCCCCTTCCACCCCCCAAAGCATTTGCCAGCTTGGGTTCCCCAAGGAGAGGTTTGAGAAACACAGCATGTGGTTGTACTCCGTGGCTTATTTAAAAGCATTACCTCTGCTTATATTAAGAATAATTTTTTATCAAGCCTTTCTTTAGAGCATAAATATACTGTACCATAAACAAGTCTCTTGTCCCTCTAAAAACGGCAGACTCTTTTTGAAAATGTGTTTTGACTTCTGGGTTAACTGGGACCCACTGGTTACTGTTTGTGTTTTAGAATTGGTTAAATTCTATAGGGTAGAGACTTTTTTATTTATTTTTTAAACAGACATAGCTTCCATTATTTGTTTCAATGTAAACACAGGCCAAAAAAGAATTATGGTGCAATAAAGAAAACTGTCACAATTTTTCCACTGAAACATAAATGTACATATTAAAGAGAAAATAATCGTGTTATTGGTGAGTGTATTTATTGAATTGCATGTCTAGTGTTGTGTGCAAACGCTATTTTAGTTGATTAGACACGTCAGCAGTTCAATGATTCCGCATTCTATTGCTTGTTGATGCAGGATCACAATGAAGTACACCCCTGTATGGGTTTTATTTTATTTGTTGATATATAGTAGGACTGCTGAACATATAAAAGTCTTTAATACCATTGTACAACACACAAGCCCAAACTCTACTCTTTGCCAATGCTTTTGAACCTGAGAACATAGATTACTACATGTGATATTACTGAAACAAATACTACATGTATCAACTGTAAAGGGAAGGTGATATAGGAACTACATTCTGAAAGTGGCATTGGGGTAGTATGGGGATTGAGGCTCAGTCACAGCTAAAATCTTGCTAATAATGACTGCCAAATGCACCGCTATTTGTTTTAATGGCTACATTGTTGCATAATTGTTTCATTAAAAAATATAATCATCTTGAGCAATAAACTGGAAAATATCTTTCTCCCCAAAGAGCCAGATAATGACATGGGAATTAGAGTACACAATGGAATGTAAGTTTATCCCCCTTGAACGGTCTCTCAACCCTGGTTTTTACAACGTTTCTCCATTGCCTACATTTGCAGAGCTCCATTGTCTGATATTGTCGTCTGGAACGAATTGCCAGCAGCATAGTTTTTCTAGTGCTGTTTGCATGGCATTGTGGGTTAGACGTGTGATAAGCAGTTGCATATTTGGATGGTGGCGTTTTTTAAGTGGAAGAAGAGTTGGCTGGTTGCTAGTTAGTTTTTTTTTTTCTCTTGCCAAGAGTTTTTTTTATTATTGGTAATCGGTTAAAACAGTTGATGCGCTTTCAAAATATTAAAATGTATAGAAAACAAATGTACCAGTGATATACTATAAAATAACAAACTATAGATTTCGTATCTAACATGCCCACAAGTAAGTCACAGATGACCATGATCAAATAAACCACATTATATCACAGGAGGTTGTGCTGTCGGTGCAAACAATATGTGAGGTGGGAGTAATGTTCCAAATTGTAGTCTATTGCTGTATTTGAACCCATTCTGTAATTGTTACCTGTCCGAAACCAGCAAAGAGTTAATATACCGATTATTGTTTGATGGGAAATAGTTGATGATATTTTAGGTTGCTTATAGGATTAATATTACAATGTTGGTAAATTAAACACAAACTCATTTAAAACCTGTGAAAGATCTTTCACTTACTGTAGCGAAGCATTAGAAGGTACAGGGGAATAAGTGGCACACACAATAAATCTGTAGTCATAATGGCATCTTAAAACTAAAGGTATTCATCTAAGGCTAAGGACCCGCTGCACGGCGCTTCGCGATCTGCGGTCTGTAACCAGCTGTTTTAGGTGCGGGGTGCGTAGCCAAAATTGTTCGGTGGGAGGGGGCGATCAGAAGGATATGCATGTGAAACAGCCCTGGAGCACAACATGTTTGTAACATTACAAGCTTAATCACAGGAAACCACTGGAGTGTGACGCCTGGTGGTTTGGTTCTTGTCAACGTGTAAGGCAGTTCTGTAAATATAATCGGAATGCAGTTCTTTTTGTAAATATTATCGAACAGTTCTATGTATTTAGTGTATAGCTTGAGAAAATTATTCCAGAACTCTGAACAGAAAATTCTTACAAGTATATGCATTTTTTTAAGATCCCCACATAGACTTAACTTGTGGAAGTTTGTTTTACACAGGTTTTGATACAAAATAGTGCTGTCGGCGATCTCCCCTCTTCATTAGCTCCCTGGCGCACAACGTGACACGTTGCCGCAAGGGAACACAATTCTGTTGTAGCCCCTGCTGGCTGACGCGTCAGTGTGCAGGGAGGGAGGAGGCACCGGGGACTGCCAGGTAGAAGGTATGGGGCAGGTGGGAGGCGCGGCCGCACGTGCCACCAGCTGCAGCAGGGACCTAGCCTCAGGCAGAATCTGCCCCCAGACATGCTACATTTTCCCACCTTCTTGAAGAGTGATGGAGTTCGAGGCCTTTGAGCCCTTTGAAAACACTTCAAAATTCTTATTAAAAAGCTATACATTCAACACACAACTAAAGGTGGAAAATACAGCAAAATAATATAATACAACTTGGTAGTTATGTAAAGAAAGTACGGGATGAGATGCTAGATTGAGTACATAGGCCATATATGAAATTCTAAGGGTGGGCAAGTGCCGGCCCATTACTTAGGCCTAGTTCATTTTATTGTATCGTTATTTAGACTACATAGATGGATCAGACCACTCTCTTCTGCTCATGCACGGACCTCGGGGTGCTTTGCTCAAAGTGAGTCCAATTAGCTTTCACTCTGGTGACTTCTTCAGAGATTTGGCAAGTTTTTTTTTTTTCTTACCTAGTGTTTTTGTAAATGTCTCCCATCTGAGGATTAAATCTGAGCAATTACTCTCCACTATGTAAAAGATCTTTCATCCGATCAGGAAGATTGTCACATTTGTTTGAGATACAAGCTGGGCAATAGAGGCAGAGTTTGATTTAGTCAAATAGTACATTATATGTTTTCTGGCTGCTAAAAGAATTCGATCTATCAAAGTCTGATCCTGGGCTAGTGAGCCAAGAAGATATTACATCGAATAAGAGAGACTTGTATTAGTTTCTGTTTAGTATTTGCTAATGAGTTGGGTTGTTTTTATTCCAGAAACATTCTGACTTTCCCACACTCCCACATGCAGTGTATAAAGTTAGCAGTTTCATAATTGCATTATGGGGACTGATATCTGGTCTGTACTTTTGAAGTTGGGCAGGGTTACTGTATGCACATTTGTTATATTGCAGTGGGTACATATACACCTGGTGTTGCCTTTTTTTCTTAGTCTGTTTTAAAGGTCTGCACAAGTTGCAGTCCCTCCCCCAGTTTCAGCCATTCCCCAAGTCTGATCTCCTGTAAGATTAATGGTGTATTGTAAATTTAAATGCAGGATCAGGCTTCAGGTAAGTGTCCATGCAC
Source organism: Ascaphus truei (assembly GCF_040206685.1). Lineage (NCBI taxonomy): Eukaryota > Metazoa > Chordata > Amphibia > Anura > Ascaphidae > Ascaphus > Ascaphus truei. Next base: position 439,944,263 of record NC_134484.1, on the reverse strand, counting down.
ATGGAGTTCCACTTTAGCATAATGTCGTATGACTGACATGTATATAGTGTTTTACCAGCACATATGCAAAAGGAATATTCCACATTATTTTAATTTTTCTAGTGCGTTCTGGAAGGCAAGTATCAATTCCTTCTCTACATCTAGCAGTTGATGCTGTAAATATAGCCAGTGTTTGTTTAGACTTTAAAAATTATCCCCTAATGTATCCCCTAATCCAAAAACTGAAACTGGCACTTACCCACTACTTTGTATTTATACTGGGAACTTCTTTCTCCTGGTGCTCTGGTCTTGCACTTCTGCCATATGGGTGCAGCAAATATACAAACATGGACCAACACTCATCTGGTTAAATCTGGCACTTGACTAATTTGTTCTTTTTTTGTTCAAAGTAACCCAATTCTGTTTCATTTCAATGGGTTACATTACTTTGCACATACTGTTTGTTGGTAGTACCGGCTTAAGGTATGGCCCCATGCCATTTCATCAGGCTTGAGGATGATGGGACTATTGGAAAAGTTAGAGCCCGTTTAACCTCCATGGTAGTCAAGGTGCTAGAGAGTATCAACTCCCTTGCAATTCTTAAAACTAATCCAATTACCCTTTTCTTGGTCTGGAACGATCCTTTTCATGTCCTTGAAGCATGGTCCATGATTGACAGATGCAGTTCTGTTTTGTTTTGTATTTTTTACTAGTTTATCCTAGCAATACAATGCACCGGTCACATAATTCTACTACTGAACTTTAAAAATGCTCCCAAGTGTGTGTTGCTTTGCACTGGAGAGTAACTGGTAACCTATTCAGAACATTACATGGACTTTATAGACAGTCCAACAAAACTCCATGGATGTCATTTTTATGGACAGTAAAAAGGTAACCGATTTGAGTTCAGATAATGCAAGAGGAAAATGTTAATTTGGGTCGCAGGTATTTGTGTATGATGCCATATGAAATATGAAATTACTCTTTCCGGTCTGTGAAAAAGAAACCCAAGTGCTTATTTTAAATCCTTCATTGCAAGCAGGTCGTGTCCTGCACGTTTTTTCCAAGGCCTCTCCCAGTGCTGAAGATCACTGAAGGGGCACAGTAAGCATGTGCTTGAAAGGGCATCAATTGTCTGAATGCGCATCTTAAACTTACAATGTAACCATTCTCGCTCAATACAGAGTGAGGCACCTGGACGGGTTTAATGGCGAGGCTGTTGTGTCCCTCACTCCTGCTGTGATTGTTTACAACACACTATAAATGCTGATCACATTGTGTATCTTCAGTTGTGTTGAGAGTTTACTGGTTTTCCTCTCCGTACTAAGATCCCAGGTTGTCTGCATCTTTGCAAGTGCAAAACGGACAAGAAAAACATTCGTGCAACTGCATTTCTAAGTAAGTGTGTGGGGTCCTCTCCAGAACAACCTTGAAATAGGAGTTAATGAACCAATAAACTGCAATGGATGTGCGGCACTAGAACTTGGCAGATCCCATCCCTGCCTCGGCTGCTGTCGCACGTTGAATGGTTTGATAACGTGCTAATGAACACTCGGCTACAGCAATTTTACCACGGGTACTTGAATTAAAAAAAACACTAGCACTGTGTGATGCCAACTGAATATGCCCTCTGGGTCTTACTGTAACTTGGAGATGGACAAGAAAATGCATGTGTCCGTTTGGGGGAAGTGGGGTGAGCAATAATGTGGGTGATTTTCCATAAGTGGTTTCTACTTGGTTTTGTTGTGTGCCACTGCTGGAGGATGATATGAACAGGAAGGGCCAGAGTACACAGATTTATACAGGAGAAAGTGGACTGTAACGTTAGAGGCTGCATTAGTCCAGAAAGGTAATATCCCCCGACGCCTAAAGTCCGTTATTTAAATTTTTCTCACCTGTAAAGAGAAAACAAAAGTAGTTAACCTTGGCAAACTGGATGTTCCCAGAGCTCAGGATCATGATCAAAAATAAGCAAAACATAAAGTACATTTCAATGTGCTATATAGGATTAATGTAGATGTAGATTTTCCTGGAGAACTCTAGTATCCTGGAATAACCCATCATGGAAGAGCGAGGTGCTAATCCAGGTCACACAGATGGCAAATGCATGTCTGGGATCTTGATTCCACTTTGCTCGGTGCAAAAAAAAAAAAAAAATGGAGAAACTTCCTTCCCTTGCCCCCTCTACAAAAAGTGTCCTCTATGAAATAAGTAACAGCCCTGCGCTAGGGAGACGAATACTATATGATGACCAGGTCAATGCCAGTAGAAGCAGTGTCTACAAGTAATTTATGGTAATAATGTTCTGACTTTGAAGCTACATGTTGTAACATAGCAACTGCTCTAGCATTCCATGGATAGTTTCTGCATGATAACAGCTGTATTGGCTGGAAAGGTTGTTTTTATTTTTAAAGTGCCACACTATAGTACTTCAGTATGTTTGAAACGTAATGCACAGCTGTGTTTCGCATTTATTTTTTGCAGCGACACCTTTTTTGTTTGTAAGACTTGTTATATAGGAGGCGCTGGTGCGCGTGTTTGATATTGGGGTGTGAGCGGGGTTAGGGGGCGTGACTCTGACATCACAGCGTGAGACTGTGCTGTGATTGGTTTGCGGCGTGGCAGCAGCGCGAAAATACAATTTTATTGTAATTTCCCTTGTTTGCCGCGCCACCGCTCACGGACGTGCGTGCGTCCCTAGTATATAAACGTCTGGCTCACACAGCCAATTCTAATTGACGTGCGCGCGCACTATATTACACGGCAAAGAGCCAATCCGATATTATTGGAGTTTAACCTTCACGTAGCAGAACTACATTTGCCCCAAATCTGCCACTTGTGGTAAAGATAAATGGGGGGGATTCACTAGGCTCCGATAAGTGGTATCAAAGCATAATCCAGCATTACCTGCAATTCAGGTCAATGGCAGGTGATGCCCCTCAGAGTTTAGGGAATCCCAGGTGAAAGTTGGTTTAAAACAGAAACCCTTCCACTGGCAGTGAGGGGCCGGCACCGTATTGCTTTGCAGGCTCTCCTAGCAGTGAGTCTGTGATCGCAATATTATTATTTTTTTATTTAAGAAATCTCTTCTTGATATTTTTAAAAATGTTCTTTTAATTAATTTAAAATCGGATGCTCTGTTCAGGAGATGTAAGGATTTGAAATAGCTTAAAAGGTAACCTCCCAGGCACTTCTGTATCTGGAGCCCAGTGCAGCCTGAGGTTACCATGGTTACCTCAGATGCAAGAGATTAAGAAAATCCTTATTTTTCACACTAAAAAAAAAAATCTCTCTTTTTGGAATAACAGAGTATGCCCAGTGGGCAAGATACCAACAACATCAGAGTTAAACTCACAGGCTTCTGAGAGGAATTCCCACCTTATTAACATAATCCCATGTAGCTAGACAAAGCCACTTAATTTATTTATTTTCTCCTTCCTTTGTATCCTATGAAAATATATGTTTTTTTGTTTTCTTTGGGTCAGATCAACTTCCCAAAAATATTTGCAAAATTGTTTATGGTGTCATTAATAGTCCAACAAAGGAAAAAAGATAGCTGTAGGTTCCTTCGATTGACCGGTTTATAACCAAATGTAAGATTTGGAGAGGGACTTTAAATGCTTCTGAAGCATTTTCTTACCAAAGCATCATGGGAAGTTCGTCAATTCTGGGAATCCACACAACTTCTCGGGGGCGGTTTGGCAAGTAGTTCTTTGTCATGTCTCCTGTGTTTACCCGGTAGCATTGTGAAGGAACACGAGGAGCATCTGCAAGCACTGTTACCACAGTACACTGTAGGGTTTTGGTTATTCACATGATGTAATGAAGACACCGCACACCAATGAGTTTATAGAAAACATCAATGTAAATCCTTTACTGGGATCCAGTGCATGGTGGACACACCGTTTAGTACAAGCAGTGCCCACTATCAAGTACAGAAGTTAAAGCATGTCAGAGTTTACACTGCCTTGTATCGAAGATCTTATTGCATCTATATAGGAAACGATCACTGCATTAGTGGTTGGCTACATTGTTTTGTGCCTGACCTGAGCCAAAACACAAGCCAACTGTGGTTGGACGTCACAGTGGGGAATAAGGGGGGAGGGAGAAAGTGCTCATGTCAAGCATTGCTCGACCTGAGGAAGAGAGCATAGAACTGTCAAAAGCTGGTCGGATATAAATTAGTCCAAATAAAAAATGTAAAAAAAAAGTTATCACCGAATAGTGACCTACTCCTGTTCATAGCATATCATGGACTTTTAAGCCTTGCCCTCCAAAAGGGACAATAGCACCCTGCTTTACGATGTCTTGCAGTGAAGGGGTTACACTTTTAATCAATCATTGAGCATGATCGCACCATGTAAACCACACAGAAAATAAATCCTGTTTTGCCTAACTAAAATGCATCCAGTATATCGGCGGTATTGTTTTACCGCCTTCTAGGCAACACCCTATCCTCTCATACACACAGAAGGGAGCCGTGCTGAGTCACTAGGCCATGTATGATTCTTTTTGTGTTTTATTATGCTTCCAAGTAAGGTACATCTGCATACATAGCCCTATGTGTTAGGCTGAGTCCATAAAAAACTGCAGCCGTGCGGAGGCGCGCTGAGGGAAAGCGGGTGCTTTCCCTGACCTTAGTTCGCGTGCCGTCCGGGGGCGTGTCGGAGGGCAGGCCAGTGACGTCACGGAGCTGGTTCGCCCTAATTGGGTGAACCTCTCACGTGACCGGCCCTGCGCTCCCATAAGCGCGGAAAATTACAAATTGTATAAGACCTACGCCCCCGCACGCGCGCGGACCCCTGCTGAAGCCGCTCTCATTGCGGCTGCAGGGGCTCACTGACTAGCGTCAGCACGGGGCGCTGACCCTGGACTGAGCCTTAGAGGTGCTTCATTTGTCCGTGTAGAGGACTAATGTTGGCTATTTTCTTTTATAACGTCCTGAATATATTGGGAAATGTCACTTGGAGAATAAATGGGCCATGTATAATAAAAGGAATTCAGTATTACATAATGCAGGTATTAGTTTTTTTGGATATACAGGTTTTTTTCTTAAGGATAGACTACTGTTTTTTCTTTTTAAACCTGACCTGTTGGTGGCCCTTGAGGACCGGAGTTGGCCTCCCCCTGCTTTACTACGTACTTTACTCCCTGAGCCTTTTCTTCCTTCTCCAATTCCCTGATTCTTGATCACATCCGATCTGATTTTTACACTGAAATTAATTTGTAGACCAGGACCGCAGGAAGAGAGCAGAACTCTTTAAAGCATGTTTTTAATTGTATTCTTTAGTCCAAATGTTTGTGTTTCTTTTTTTTTTTTTTAAATCAATCTTTTTTTTTTTTTTTTTTTTTATTGGCAACAAACACGTACAGGCATGAGTACAGTGGTATCATGAGCACATGACAACAAAACTTGACTTAATTGGGTTCGGCAAGGTGTTGACCAATAGGATTTTCCTTTTAAGAGGAAAGAAAGAACAGGAAAGCAGGGGGGGGAGGGGGAGGGGAGGTAGGAAGTGGGAGGGTTCCTCGGGGGTCTCCGACCTCACTTGCCGGCTTCCGCACAGTCCTGGCCTGGTGCAGGCCCAGACCCTGTGGTCCAATCCAGGGACCCCAAATGTTCCAAAACTGCGGCATTTTTTTGTGGAGCATGGCTGTAAGTTTCTCCATAGACATTACTTTGTGTATCCTTCTAATTACCGTGCTTCTCGCAGGAGCGTTGGTCTGCTTCCAGGCCGCCGCCACCAAGCATCTGGCCGCTGTCAGAATGGATGATACCAACCTGGATAGTGGTGGGGGAAGGTCATCGATGGGTTTGCGCAGCACAAAGGTTAAAGGGTCCAGGGGGAAAAGAAGCCCCGAGGTCTCACGGAGGAGCATCTGGATCTCTGGGCATGACCACCAAATATGGACCAAGTCACCTTTTTGACCGCATCCCCTCCAGCACAGGTCAGGTGTGCCGGGGAAGATCTGGCTCTGCCTAGCCGGGGTCAGGTACCACTGGAATAATTTTTTTTAGATGTTCTCTTTTGTTACTGTACAAATTGAAGTTTTAGCGGCCAACTCCCAGACGTCGTCCATATCTATTGGTATGTTAGGTCCTTGGACCATTTTTACAAGTAATAGTGGGTCGGATGCCGACTCCATCCCCATATAGATCTCTGAAACCAGACCCCTCTGGTAGGTGCCTTTGATGCAAATGTTATTTTATTTAATAAAAGGCATTGCTTATTGTTAGTCGCTTATGCCTAGTTATTTTACCCATTATAAAGACTTTGGCTTGCAACGGACTGTGGATTTCCTGTGCAACAATGTGTTGTACTAATTTGTGAATGTAGCTGCTTTAGTCTCTAATATTAATAATAATAAAATAAACAGCCTCTCATTCCACCTTTACAACACGTGGCTGGCGTAGAGAATGAGGAGAATCCAATGAACGTATCTATTTTTCACAACATGCACAGCTTTTTTTCGACAGTTGGCCCCTGGCCATGAAGGTGTTAACGCTTCAAATGGTTCTTAGCTGTAACTAGAAATCCTTTTCCAGATGTTGATCTTGGATGATAAGTATCTGTCAGTCAAGTCCAGATTTTCAGGACCGCTTGACCTAGTTTCTGTCTCTTGTAATCTGGTCTCTACTTTCTGCTCTGAGTAATACGGCGGCCATTAGGTTGTAGGGATCCATGCTAAAATGGACAAGAAGCACTTGGAGTGCTTCTTTGCATGTCATTACCCAGAATCCCTGGCTGCATTGGAAGCATTGTATGTGAAGAGGCAAGGCAGTGTTGCACACCTGAGACATGCGAATGTGCTCACAATATGTGTTTGTATTTGCTGTACTTATGAGAAGTAAGGTATTTATAAACCTGCTTTTCAGAGGTGACATATGAGAACGTATCCCACAATCCTAAGGAATATACAGTACTATACATCGCCTATGCACTGGCCCCTTGCAGACACACTTACCGGAACACCCTCCCACTGCCTGTAAGGCCTCCCTGCTTACCACTTAGATTGTAAGCTCTTCGAGGGCAGGAACTCCTTTTGCTACTGTTATTTTTATGTCTGAAGTGCTTATTCCCATTTCGTTATATTATGTCACATGTATTGCTGCTGTGAAGTGTTCTGTATCTGTATGGTGCTATGTTAATAAAAATATACATACATGTGTTCAGGACGATTTATAAAGTATTCAGTTTGGTGTTAAATTGACTTTTTTTTTTTTTTTTTTTTTAAATACACACCCTTAAACTTGTTGACTTTCGTTTCATCGGTTCTCTGGAAGCATTACTCGTTTGAAAAAAAAAAAAAAAAAAAAAAAAAGTGCAGCATTTTCTAAGAAACGTACACATGGTGATTTGCAGAGGTAGGAGTGGGTGAGGGGATGGGGTTCTAAGGCAGCGGTCACTGTGCCGCTGACCGCGCTTGACACGTTTGCTTCAGTGAATCAGAATCTGCACGGCCACGCTCAGGGGCACGTACGCTCTCTCAAGCTCAGTGCTTTGGGAGACAAAGAAAATTGACCAATTAAAAATTGCACACACACATGCCCCCCCCCCCCGCTTGCAAAATTATTCAGGACAGCCTGCGCTCATGCTTGGAGAGTTGGTGACGTTATCGCTCTCAAGCATGAGTGCGCTCAGCGGCACAGTGGACGCAGCCTAATGGAATGGAGGTGGAGCGCTTTGAAAAGGTCACTTGAAAGTACAGTTGGAGATCCTTTTCCATGGCCGGCAGTCCTACATAGGACCATATTAATAATGTTTTCTGATATACTGCCAAAGGTGTACATAAAATTGTCCCACAGAGTTTATAATCTAATATTTGGTGCCTGAGGCACAGGGAGATAAAGTGACTACCTCCAAGGTCACAGAGCTTGCACTCCCTTGCATCAAAGTCCATGTCCTTGGTTTCAGTCGGTTCCTTTACTCACGGAGTCGCTTCATCAGTCTTATTGAAGTGATATATCAATATATTTGATTGCCTTATAAATTAGAGCAGAAAAAAATATTTAAATCAGTGTTTTGTAATGTAAACATTGTAACCTAAAATGTGGGGGTGTTTCTCCCCCCCCCCCCTCCCCCCTGGTCTCGCTTGGTTACCTGACTCTTCTAACGATATGATTTTTAGCTGCAAGGTTCTCAGAATAAGGTACATTATCCAATCACAAGTTTAGTTTGGAGTCGATAGGGTTGGGCATCAACTCTCAAACTTCTCCATTAGGAATGACGACGAAGGCACGATTTCGCCATTTAAATTTAAAAAAAAAGAAATTAAAACCATCTCCGGTCTGTCACAACAGTGTTTGAGCCTCCAAGTCCAGGAAATATTTAACCATTTTGATTCCTGCATTTCAGATGGCTGCTACGTGCAAAGTCGTTGCCAATAAGCTATAGCGTAAGGGGAATTTCTTAAACCACTTACTACGATGCCCGTGGTCGTATTGTGTTCAGAAATGTCACGACAAGCCAGGGTGCAGTGCCGTCTTATAACGCATGGGCCACGCCCGGGGATCCCACGAGCGTAGGGGGCCCCATGCTATGCACAGGCCAGAATTTAACACAAATTTTCCGATCACCCGCCTCAACATTCAAATCTCCCGCTAACTCGGTAGAAGGAGAAAAATTACGACTTGTAGCGGAGCGTTGGCATGTCTGCATTGCATGTCTGGAGATTCCAATAAATATAAGTTTATTTTATCGATAATTTCCATTTTTATTCCTGTGAGTGGTGGTGTAGGCAGGGCCCAGTGCACTGCTTTGCCCGGGGGCCTATAATGCTATTAAGACGGCCCTGCCAGGGTGGTTATGCTCCAAGAGACCCTCAGGCAAAAAAATAAAAACTGGTATAGGGATTATTATCGCAGGACCATTTGGCAGAGAAGAGGTTAATCAATTCTGCAAATATGTACTTGTTTACAAATTGACTCGCAATTAGGATTTATGGAGTTGGGTTACCATAAAACGTCACCCTGAAGGCATTAGAATAAATACCATACTTATTATCACTCTACTTTATTTATACTGCAGGTGACCCATATACCTAATGGCAAAATTTTGACCTAAAATATATCATAGGTTGACTATATTAACGAACAGAAGAAATGCGTTGGTATATGTACCAAAATTGATTTGCAATCTTTGAGCTTTGGGTATTTACATTAAAGAGGCCTACGGTTAGTACCATGCTATGTTTCTTTATACCCTCACCGACGCCTGTAATTACTCTACCAGTCAGATTGGATTCCTCTACCTATTATTTCATTGCTTTAGGTTGTATATATTTTGTTTTGTTCTTACCCCCACATTGTACTGTTCCGCGGAATAGGTTTGCAGCGTTTAAATAAAAGAATATCGGATTAATACTGAGTAATACTTCACTGAGTGAAGATGTAGGCACTTAAGCCGATCGACAGGTAAGCGTGATTCTCCCCATCCCTGCTGTAAGGTCTAGCAGTGATGGAGTTAGCAGAGCTCTGGGTGCATAATTTGTATTCACAACCAAGCCTTCCCGCTAGTGTTGGAATTCATTTGAGGGCCTCCCGTGAGGTTTCTATGGTAACTAAGAGCCAGGCTTCAGTTATAAGAGGCATTCAGAACCGTGATGTCTACAGTACAGGGCCTTCACTTGAGCTAGATTTCTGTGTATGGTTCAAAAATTCCAGGGGGGAGGGGAAGAATCTTCTAAATATCCAAGCACAATTAAATGACATTAATAGGTCTAATAAGTTCTTAAATAAAAACTAAAAGTGTGTGTGTGTGTGTGTGTGCGTGTGCGTGCGCTATATACACACACACACACACACACACACATATGTGGTGAAGTTTGTAAGTTGAGGAGACTTTTAGTTCCCGCACATTCTGCTATTCTGTTTTCTTACTGCATGTTTAATACTTCAATGACGGCTCTACATGATGGGCCTTACTCCGACCATTAGTTGTAGATATTGGTACAATATGTTAATTAGTAACCATTTTGCCCTGTGCTATTGACCATGCGCGTTAAGGCATAAACATTTATCAGTATATCTGTGTGAATAATTAAACATTCAAGTGAACTGCGGAACAGACAAACACATTCATTATAAGGGAAGAGATTATGCATTCATATAGTGTTTGAAAAATGACAATATCAGATACTTGGCTTCTTGCTCCACGTCATCATAAAATACTCAGTCGTGATTCTTAAAGTTTCTATTTTCAGAAATGTCGATCTCCTGCTGTAATCATATGGATTTAGCAGTTCTGAACCAAAGAAATTACATTTTAATGGAACATGTCTGACTTCTCTCAGCAGTCAGCATTGACATGTCTGCAATAATAACGCTTGGCTACATTAACCTACAATGAACCGGGTTTGGAGTTAATAATTGAGTCACGTTGGCAATGCTGAATGTTGTTGAATAAAAAAAAATACTTTTATATTTGTTATATTACAACTCCTATTTGTCACTCCATTTGTGTTTAATTAAATGTTTGTTAACTAACAATCTGCACTCTGACGGCTCAATGTACCTACAATATGAACCAGATTTAATGATACAGCAGTTTCAGTAGAATATGTTGAGCAATATGTTGTTCTTGCAAAGATGAATGTAGTAATTTGGGCATGTAACCATGGAAACAGACTTCTATAGAATGTGACACAGTGAATCAAAATGTACATTTGAGCCAAGATTTGTTATTTTTAGGAAGCATTATTAGCAGTAAACAAAGAAACCCCAATGCGCATCCAATATGGCACATTATTTAGTCATTTTACTATGGTTTTTTTATTCTATATATCTATTTTTTTCATAAGTATGGGCCATTAAGTTCAATCTTTTGGCCAAAACATTGCAAGCCTGCAATCATGTTAAGGTTAGACCCTCTCAGCAGTTACCTGCACTACCAATTGCATAATGTTTTTTTTGTATTTCTTCCACTACATATAAAAAAAGAGAAACAAAACAATACCGCCCATAGCATGGGATGTGTGACATGCATGGGTTTTTTGTTGTTTATATATATATATATATATATATATATATATATAGATTTTCTTTTCACTATTTGGGCACTTCTATTTATAGCTGCATTATAGCTCACACACAGCACATAGAGTGCTCCTAAATTGTAACCGCTTCGGCACAGCATACATGTCACGCATCCCATGCTAGGGGCTATATTGTGTCGTTTCTCTTTTCTCTGTGCAGTGGAATAAATACAAAAGAGAGTACAGGATTTGTAGTGCAGGGTCTAACCGTCACATGTTTGAGATGGTTTGGCCAAAGGGTTGAATTAAATGACCCATACTTATGAGAAGAAAAAATGTATGCTAATGAACTAACTTTGTCACGTTGGATGTGTATTGGGGCTTCTTCTTTTCACTGTTGTATATTTGAGGTCACGTTACCAGTAGCACTCCAATTGACACAGTAATATATACACATTTAATATTGTGGGTCTGGGTATTGAGCTTGCGTGTCGAATAGGAAGGATTATTGGCCATTAACCCCCTTTGGCTCTGGAAGGACCTGCAAGTGTCTCTTACAGGGGCAATCCCTCCTAGGACCAAAGTGAACTGATTCCACAAGGGATTGATCCGACAAGTATTTGTATATCCATTTTAAAGTTGTACTTGGGAGTAAGGCTGCCAGGTGTCCAGTATTGAACCAGACTGTCCTGTATTTGGACACATTACATTTTTACTGGGCAGAGGTAATACTGGACATGTATGTGTCTGGTATTACCTCTCTGGGCTTAGTGACCTGACCGCCTTTAGGCGGCTGGGCAGCTTCCTCCATCCTGATTGGCTGCATTACCCAGCAGCAGCCAAATCAGGAGAAGGTGTCACGAGCCTGGGGATGGGCCCAAGGAGAGGAGAAAACAGCATGAAGCGATGAGATTGTGTCTCACTCTCAAGCGTGTCACACCTTTCATCATTGTGCCCAGTATTTTTGGAATAGCCACCTGGCAAACCTACTAGGGTGGGGTTACTTTCCTCTAAATACTTCCTTTTGTGTGATGTGATGAGCAAGGGCTTGTGTAGCCAGAGGTCCCCTTCTCTGCCGCCACTTCACTTTATTGGTTGTCTGATCTGGACAGGGTGAGATACGGGGAAAATAAACACTTGATTGACAAACACTTCACCATTCAGAGGCCTCTAAGAAATTCAACTGGACAACTGTGTGTCTGCACATTTAAGCACATAGAACAGGGATGTCTGTACCTATTGCACCAGTTTGCGATAATAAAATATTTTACTATACTATAATATTTTAAAATCTAATCTTATTCTATCCTTATCACACAAGGTAGATATAGAACATTGGGACCTATTCTCTAGGTTTTCATTCAGTACCTCAAAATGTTACTCGTTTAGGTACCTGGATGCATATCTGTGCCAATGCCTGGAAGCATCAGAACAATATTATTATTGCTATGCAATGATGGGAGATGGCTGGAGGCCTTTTTTGCATCCTGGAGACGCTGGTGCCCACATTTTATATATTTGCTAGATGGGGAGGTGTAATATTGTGACATTGTGCCAGGTTCAGCAGATATTTATATATGAGTTTATATTTCTGTTCCAGGGTAAATGTATTGGTTTAGCCCTGTCCTGTGATGACCCAGTCCGTGTCAAAAACAAATAAAAGATCAAATATATATCTGTGACAAAGGAGTTTATAAATGGTAGTAAAAGTCCACAGCAAAACATATAAATCCCTAAAAATAGCCAACAATAAGCTTAACATTAATAATGGATACATCATCGACTCGTCTTTATCCCCTATGACCGAACCAATAAACGTTATACCAGGACTAGCCAACTACAGTCCTCAAGGGCTATCAACAGGTCAGGCTTTAAGGATATCCCTGCTTCAGCACAGGTGGCTCAGTCAGACTGCACCACAAGTGCTGAAGTAGGGATACCCCAAAACACTGACCTATTGGTGGCCCTTGAGGACTGAGTTGCCCCCCCCTGCTCTATATAAATCTGCTTGAATTCTGCCTGACCTCCATGTGGACACTGCAAAGCTCGATTTCCACCCCAATAGCAAATGTGCAAAGATCCAAAAATTATCTAAGGAGGTCATTAAATCTGCAAAAAGATGAAGAATTTTATTTAATAATGAGATGTGGCCTAATTTGTGTGAAACTTAGTTTATTCCCATGTCCCTGTAAATTTATAAACCGATTAATAAAAGAAATCCAGACAAGCTGCTTCAGCTCCTCTGTGACAGGAGTGATTACCATAGTCCTTAATGTTTAGACTCAAGTGATCAACCTCTAACTATAATAATTGCAGTGAGCTGAAAACATCACACTGGCGAGCCCTCCTCACGCACAAACAAAACACCACCAAACTTCGGTCCAATAGCCAAAGGACCCGGCAAACTCCTTAACTGGGAAATTGTTTGGTTGTCAGACCCATACAATGTAATGTAACCCAGTTTTAGATGAACAAACGGAAAAAGGATCATAGTTTTCATCAAAAAAGATAGATCGGATTAAATTTTACCCTTTCTAAATGGTACTATTTCACCAAATCCTAAACTTGCAAAAACACAGTCGTAAAACGGAGCAAATGACAAAAACATAAAACAACTCAACAGCTGAGGAGTAACTGTATGCATGGAGCCCCTAACAAACTTACCTCGTGTTCAACCTCTCAACTACTTAGTTTATAACAAAAGATGTTTTTAAATCTACTTTACCAACAAAACTGTGAAGCACTTCGCCAACATACTAATGGAAATATCTGACCGACACACGTGCAAAATAATAGAAATCTACAAGCTCGAGAGCTCATTCCCATGAAGAACTTTACCAACCTGATACACGTACATCATTCACCCTGTGACCTAATGCAAGCAGACCAGGTCATCGCTGCCATCGCTCTCCTTCGAACCTTCAAAACAATATCCCAAATAAAGTTGGGCTCTTCATTAAGAGACTCTGAAACCAATTCTCAAATCTTCTCAAACTAAAAATGAGAAGAAATTAGCTATTACATTATTGACCCCCTGACATATACTTTGGCCGCTCCGGGGAATACAGAATAATCCCCAATCGAGCCGTTTTCGGATGAAATTCTCCATTGAAATATATTGGGCCATTTTCAGCCTGAAATTACACATCGGCGTATATAGAATAAGCCCATTGGCCTTAAAACTAATATTAAATTCAAACATAACAAATTTATAATTTGAGGGGAATTTGCAGGAATTGTATTAGTTGCCAACACAACGCTTGTATTCGTACCAAACTTACCCACAAACCACCTGAAAGTCTGTAAGAAATGCACACCTACGTATTTACCTTCTGAACCCTCATTAAACAAATCTGCTGAATAATGAATAACAAGACTTCAAACCTGTCTCCTCCCTCAGACCCCAATCAAAAAGGTTTCCAGGAAAATGGCGAATCCCATAGAAAAGCATTTATTAACATAAATATGAACTTTGAATTAACAACCTAAAAGGTGAAAAATGAGAGGTGGGTTCCATATATGTCTTAGCCATGACAGCACATGTCCCACACCGTAACAAGCTCTAATCATTAACAAAGGATGCACATGTAACTGCACAAATCCTTATCATAGTTTGCTGACATGCCTGATCTCTTTTCAAGTAGCAGATCTAAAGAAATTATCAAAGTGTTTGTATGGAAAGGGGCTTCCGCTTGTCCTAATGCAACTTCCTTATGCAATTTCAACCTACCCAAGTTTGACACCGATTTCAAATTATGAATCCATTCAACACCTTGCTGTTCAACAACAGGAATAAAAGCAAGTTCACAAAAACCCACCCCCAGTGTTTCCCTAGTGTAATATGTTCTTTACCACTAGGACATTGCATCTAATCTTACATGTGTCTTCCCTCATTCAGATCAACAACTAAAGATTTGGGAAAGTGTTGAAACACCAAAATGCTGAGTGATGCTCCCCCTCCACAAACAGAATACTCCTGTAAAAACCTGCCAGTTGTTTGCTATTTACAATAGATCTAGTTTTAGAGCCAGCAAAACCTGTATGTAAACACTACGGCTTGACCCAAAGTACCGGTGGTTGTACGAAATGTAGACCTACTTTGCGTTGTTGTTGTGGTGAATAGCTGGAAATCAACATCTATCTTACCCCAATCCAACGATTGACGCACAATCATTTGTTTTCTTGTACATTTCCCTGTGGTAACCACCAAACAACCTGTAAACCTCAAACATAGTTGGAAAGCTGGCGACAATTTTGTGGAGGTCTCGCCTATTATGCTAGCCAAAATCATAAGGGCTTGTAGCCAATTGTTGAATGATCTTTTCTTATTCTCCTGATTTCTCACCTCGAGAATCCTTTACACTAGGCAACAAGGACTCTATCTCCATAATCACCACTCCAAATCTTTTCGGTCGCATAAGTAAACAAACGCAATGGGAGCAAAGGGGAAGGGGCGGCGCTTCCGTTGCCCTGTCTCAAACGCACACGGTGTATTTGCAAGAAAAAGGGAAATATCGAAGCTGCAAAGGGGAAGGTGTTTCCAAATGTTCAGTCAAAATGAGATAGAACAACCACACATTATACAGAAATAGCACCAACCACACATTATACAGAAATAGCACCATCTAAAACAAAATAAAAATAGTCCTCTATTGTTGCTAGGTTAGAATATGTGATTTACCAATATATAGAGGGGTGCTGTTGAGTAGTGATTTGATGATGCATTCTGTTCCGGACGTATGTGACACTGCCTGCACTGACATTATTGCGCCCTTGGTGCATTTTGGCACAGTTTCTGGGTTGAGGGAGTTGGGTTTTCTGGTTTCTTTACAGTCTATGTATATGCTGTTTTTGTATATTTGTGCTGCTTTTGTTCTCGTTTCCTTTGCCTTTTTTATTTTTAGATGTTGGGACTATTGAGCCCCTAACCATTATAACATTACCCAGTCATAACTACTGTCTCATACTGTTCCACTATTATCTCTTGCTCTCTTAGCTTTTCTAAAAAAAAAAAAATACATTTTATAACAAATAATCTTTCTTTTTTTGGCAATATTGCTATATGGTGTGTATCCTCTACTCCATGTTGTCTGCAAATATGCCAACTTATAGGCGATTTGCAACGCCAATGTGTCCTTTGTATTTATTTATGCTGCAGCACATTCCTTTTCGGTGAGTGTATGACCATGAACTGCGCTGAAATATATCTCATTGTAACACTCCTTGCCCGGCTCTAAAGGAGTTTACAATCAGAAGGACTATATACAGGGCGTTGCTCAGTCTCTCATACCTTTTCAGGGTGCTGGGTCCGTGCAGGCTGGGCGTGGAGATGCAGATAGAATAATGATGGGCGCCAGGAACTTTTATAGTACAAACAAGAGATTTATTCACCGCCGTTCATAATGCTCTCCATAGAACAGACATTTAACTGATGTCCAACAATATGGTTACTCTGTTGCTTCCCCTGGTAGCTCTCACTCCTATGCTGGAGAGATACTTATGCTTGTTTCCCTTAGTATTGGTTAGATTGGCAAACTCCTGCATAGCTTCAAATACTACCCTATCTCAGGTGGACGCTTGTTGGGGGAGACAGCACTATTTGCCGGGATCACTATCCCATTTCAGTGCACTGCATTCTTAGTCTATACTTGTCAGATTGGGAGTTTACTTAGGACCTTCCGGTGGGTCCGATCCGATTTATGCTTCTGAGCTTCTACTCTGAGAGCTCCTTGACGAACACATGCTCACTCCTTTTCTGGCCAGAGAACAATCTTGGGCCATTACTATGGGCTATAATTATATAGACAAATAAGAATTTCCTTGACAAGGGCTGCTGTGACAGCCGAAACGTTGGAAACCTCTTTTTGGCTTCAATAAATATTTGCTTTTATAAAATCTGGGGAGCCTCAACTCCTCCTTTCTTCTCTAAATTATATAGGGCATGTTCCTTAACTGAAAACAATAAGTGGTGACAGGACATCCTTAATACACATAACTATACACACAAACCTATTTACAGGACTCACAGTGAGGCTTCAGTCTGAACTCTGAGGAACCTGTTTCTAGAACATGGGGAGGATCTATCCTCCATCTCCCTATAGTGACATCACTGGTCACGACATACAAAGGAGGGACTATCCGTTTCTGCAGTCGTCCTGCATTACATGAGGGGGAAGGGAGTAACTTGAGTGATCCCACACAGTTAACCCATTAAAGCGGTTCACCCCTCATATTAACTAGTAGTCCCCAAAGGGGGGGCTACAATATGTTTAGCGTTCTAGGTACATTTTTAACACAGAAGAAAAACGACCTGAAACCTGGCCTTACGAATTACCAGAACCTCACACAGTGACTGAAGTAACTGCGATACCATTTATGTATTGCAAGCACTGGACTGTTAAACCAGCTCAGACATGTGGGAACAAAACATTCTGATCCCTGATAAGGAAGGAGCCAGGAGTATAAATAACAGATTCCTAAATAAAGAACGCTGCATTTAATCAGCCTCTCTAACTCATTCGCTGCCACAGGGCCTACCAGACTCCTCCTTTTGGCATTTAAAGGGTTACTATATGCAGTATGTCCTGTACAGTTTAAAGGAAACAGTCGTTCTTATTACCTTGAACTTTAATTGTTTTGGAAAAATATGAATGTTAAACCTATCAGTGCAACTTTGGCCTCTTAGTTAGGTGCTCTTATCTCGCCCCTAATTAAAGCAGCAGCCACTGTGTTGCATATTCTGTGATGGTTATGTTGTTTTTATTGCTGTTTAAGATCTACATTTTGAAAATATTATTTTCTTCAAAAAAAACTCTTAATCCCTTCGCTACCAGAGACGCTGCCCCAACCCGCAAAGGGGTTAAAAGTAGTAAAGAAGCTGTTAGATGGTCGAGTGCTTTGGTGTTACTGCTGTCTCCATTACCTGTTGTGTGGTTTGACTGAACACAGATTACCCACCGTTTTTTAAGCTGTAATGTGGTTTTTAGATTTTCTAGGAATCCTCAATCTCCAACATTGTAGAAAACAAATAATAATGTTATTCCCCTCAATACTTTGCAGGCCCCTCCAACACTGAAGAAGTGAGTGACATGCTATAGTTACGCAGAGAGTGCCATGCGGGGAAACGCCAATATTCCTTGGCACCCAAAAAAGTCTAAATACCGTATATTATTTTATTATAAGGCAATGTTGTTTTTTGTTTTTTTTAAATAAAATACATACTCGCCTTATAATTGGGACCGCCCACTTTATGAGCCAATCGGCAGTCGGATGTATGAGGTTGGAGGAATGTTCCACCTTATGGGCCCCGAGGTAGCCATGTTGCTTGTGGCAGGAAGGTCAACCCAAGAGAGAAAGAATCACAAACAAACAGAGACCGACACACACACACAGAAACACACTGTGTGTGTGTGTAAACTGTTTTTTTATTTCCAGCTGCTTCTAAAATTAGTGTCACCTTATTTTTGGGTTTGCCCTATAATCGGGCAAATACGGTAATAACACACACAAAATAGAAAAAATATTACATGCCGCTCTTCTTTTGTGTTGCATTGTTGATTTTCTTCTATTCTATTTCTTGCATTCTATTCCATTTACTGGAGCCAGGAAGAAATAGTTTTCCCCCTGTGAGAAATATTGTTGAATGTTGCGCTGATGGTTTTTGGTTGCCGTTCTCAGGCTGAGATATTCATATTCTAAATATAGTTATATCAAACCAATTAGGATTTTGCAAAAGGTTGAACTCTGGTCGTGTGTCCCTCAGCCTAAACTTGCTATGGCAAATGACATTATGTGTTACAAGAAGAGATTGGAAAGCCTATTTTTGTGGCATCCAGAACCAATGTGGTTGAACCTTTTGGGGAAAGTAAATAAGTGAATGCCAGTCCTTGGAAAAGGGATGAAATGTGAAACTCGTATGAACCTGTCACTGTCGGCAAGGAAGATGCCATTATTCTCTGTCTCCAGCTGATGCCATATACATATATATAAGGAGACCGGAAAACCAGTGCAGTGGTAATTCCTTTGCCAGTCCCTCTAGTGCAGGAGTGGCCAACTCCAGTGCTCAAGGGCCACCAACAAGGCAAGTTTTAATGATATCCATGCAACGACTGAGCCACCTGTGCTGCAACAGGGATGTTCTTAAAACCTAGGGTTGCCACATTTTAGTTTTTATAATACGGGACACGTTTTCGGGACCCCAAAATCCAGTATGACCATCAAAAATTGTTCTGATGTCGGTAACGGCTCTCAGAGGCGCGACTGCTCCCCCTCCGAGTCACATGTGACTGCTCAGCCCCTGACCAGCAACAGCCTCTCCTTGTAAGCTTCGTCACTGCCCTGTGTTACCATAGTATAAGGAAGAGAGACCCAGAATCCCCTCTTCCTACACACACACACTTCCCCTTTTTTTTTCCACCCGATTCTCTCAGCCTCCCTTCTCCCCCCATCTCTCAGCCCCCCTTCTCTCTGCTCTCCTCCCATCTCTCAGCCGCCCTATACATCTCATCCATCTCTCAGCCCACCCTGCCTATGTCTCGCACCCTCCCACCCCCCAATTCCTCTCACCCCCACAATTCATCTCTCTCCCACCTCATCCATCTCTCAATGCCACACGGGCAGCTAAAAGCCCTCTTACGTGGTTGGTAGTGTGGAGCCCAGTCCAACGGCAGACATCGGAAGTTGTCATTGACCTCCGGGTCGAACGGCTGGGACGGGCTCTAACCCTGATGTCCTCTGCTATCTGCTGCCGCATCCATTGTCCTCCGTCCTCCGCTCCCCAGTGCAGGCGCCTAACTCTGTACCCGCTCCCTGTACAGGCGCCCGCCATCTTGTGCCTCCGGCTGCTGACGTCTCTGAAAATACGGGACATTTAGCTGTGCCATGGGAGTTCCTGGGACAACGGGATAGGGGGCGTAAAAAGGGGGCAGTCCCGTATATATACGGGATGCCTGGAAACCCTATTAAAACCTGACCTGTTGGTGGCCCTTGAGGACTGGATTTTTCCACCCCTGCTCTAGCACTAAGGGGTCAATTCTATGTATTCCGAATTCTGTCTTATGGGATTTTCAGGCCAAAAACAGCCCGAAAGGCAGCAGTATGTACAACGTACCCCTAAAGGAGCTAGTGAATGTAGATTTGTCAGTCCATTGATTTTCTTTGAGCGTCACCAATTAGGAGTCGGCTTCCCATATTTTTAGAATCCGTTTCCTAGTAAACCTCAATATGCCATGAGGCGTCTTCCCCATGCTGGAGGATATTTTAGTCGAAATTCATTTGAGTGGAGCTGAAGTCTCCTCCATCACTGGGAAGCAGCTTACTAAATCAAGACCATAGACTTTCAATGAAGTATCGCTGATAAAAGTCAGTACATTGTCCATTAAAATGCCTTTTTGTTTGGCCCAGCACCTCCAAATCTCCCTGATTTGGGTCCTTGGATGGATCTTTTCGCTTGGTTTGTTTGAGGGCGCCGCTACCTGCAGGAAGACTGGTGTTGTAACTCGCTCTCCTGTCGTTCCTTCCCATTCTCTCAGGTGTGGCAGACGACATGGCTTTTACAGAGGAGTGCCGACGTCGTGGCCAGAATGCTTTGCCTTTCCAGCCGTCCGGCAGCAGACCCACCAGGCCCCACAGACCCGCCGGCCTTCCCAAGCACGGCCACAACAACAAAAGCGATGACGAGGAGGAACAAGATAGACAGAGGGGTACAGGCAACTGGGAATCCTCCCTTTATTCAACAGGTGTGCAAAACGAGGTTAACAATGGCTCCAATGATACTGATGTATCCAGGAGCCAACCAATCAAGTGTACAACACATAGGAGAACGTGTTGTTGTGTAGTAGCATGATAAATTGTTAAAAATATAAAATAATATATATATATTAAATGATACATTAAAATATACAGATGTAGCCCGTGGCCATGGAACGTGGCCGCGGCAGCTCTGCGCAGCGGTACGTTTCCCCGGAGCTGAAAGGGAAGTGCTTTTTTTCCCGGGGCCCCAGTTAAAGGCAAAACGGGCGTATCTATTTTTCAGGCTAAAGGAAATCTGTTTCGCTTTGTAACAGAGCAGTCTCTTATTCACTGGAGTTACAAACATATCAATGCAACCATGGGGTGCTGCCGTTATCTGCCATTTGTACCCACCAGTTGCCGCGATCAGAAACTTAAATGTAAAACGAGTCTCAGAAAGTGCACGGTTTAGTCCTTTTTAAAAGTCCCCGGTAAAACTACTTCACATCAATATATAAAAATATATAACTGTTGTTTCTATAGAAACTTCAATATCGCCAACAGTAAAGTATATATTGCAATTAATTTGAATAGTCCGGTCAATATGGAACGGATGAATACTGGTGATTTTGCTAAATAAAATAAGACTAAATAAGACGCCAAGTTCAGTGCCCTCCAACTAACCACTTGTAAGAAAGATACTATATGTATTCTTCTCTTGAACATGGAACAGGAAGGGACAGCAGATAAGCACAGACTCTCTTTCTTGTTACTAGACACTTTCCAGGCATTAAAAAAAAGTGATGGTGCTTAAAAAAAGAGACAGAAACCCCCCACCGTATAGTGTATAGTAAATAAAAATACCACTTGTGCATTTGCATGTCTCAGACAGGTCGCTCAGCGATAATGGGGTAATACAGGGTTGCAGAGCCTGTTTGAGAGATGCAAATGCACCACAAGTTGTATTTACTATACACTTTCCACAATTCCATGGGCTGTCCTTGCACTGCTCCTTTATTTTACCTCTAGTTTACCTCTTGGAAACAATTTGTCAAATGACAGATTTTTGTTGTTGCTGGAAGTATTCCCCAAGGGAACTTTTACCTGATTGTAAAGTCCCATATACATTTCCTATCCGTTTCACAGCTGCTGTGCTACGCTGAGCTCACCCTCTGCTGGAGGCTGTTTCATGCATCAACAATCCTTTTACTAATAGTGAGAACTGTATGTCGCCTTCATTTATATAATACCCGAGACCCTTTTCAGCATCCGCTCTCCATACGGCATACGTACCAGTTTCTGGAGTTAAAGCAGGTTTTATTTATTTGTTTTTATTTTGTATTACAGGATTGAAGCAGGGGTCTCCAGAACTGAAGTGTGAATTTCACCACGGGGAACCCCTGCTTCCAGAGATACTTGCCTTCATAGGAGGTGCCGGTGTCTATCGAGTTTAAATGTCCCGATCACGTGGGCCAATAGGAAGCCGCACCGGATGACGTCACAGCGTCCTATTGGCTTGTGTGACATGGGACATTTTAACGCTGCTATTATGGTAGGCGCACAGTTTCTCTGAATACAGGGATACCTCTGGAAGCGGAGGGTCCCCGGAGCTGAAATGAACACAGTTCAGCTCTGATAAACCACCTGCTTCAATCCTGTAATAAAAAATGAATAACAAAAAACAGAAACTCGTATTGCCGTTTTAAACGTGCCACTGTGCCCCTCCTGTCATTCTCTATAGATTGTAAGTTTAACAAGCTGCCTGCCTCCTGTCTGTATGTATTTGTCATTTATATAGTGCTAACAATTATACAGAATACAAACATCAGAGAATCAATAGTACCATTACGCAATGAGTAGGTCAAAGTGTAGGTACAAAAGTTGGCATTAAAACTGGCAAATGAGCTGATCATCGCTGAATCATGGTTTGACAGTGAATATTTAAGAGGTACAAGGGCGCAGAGGGCTTACAAAGACAGTAGAAGTGTTTTATAGTTCCTGGCCTAGAGGTTAAATACAGATCCAGCACGTGACATTGTTTCCACAGATAACAAAACATCTCCCAGAATAGTGCAGAATATCACAAGGTTTCCACAGGATCTAACGGCAGTGCTGGCACAGTATATCACAATATATCACAATATATCA
Source organism: Ascaphus truei (assembly GCF_040206685.1). Taxonomy (NCBI): domain Eukaryota; kingdom Metazoa; phylum Chordata; class Amphibia; order Anura; family Ascaphidae; genus Ascaphus; species Ascaphus truei. Next base: position 439,921,433 of record NC_134484.1, on the reverse strand, counting down.
CAAACAATAAAGCCTGCTACATGTCTAAGCACATTGGCAGAGTATTGTCACGTGAAGCTATTCACATGCTTCACTTATAGGGTGGGGGTTCCGATGAGACCTGAAGGTTCTGAGAAGATACCTCAGGAAAGCGAGGTCCGGAGCAGTAGATAAGAGCGGGTAGAAAAGAGATCATTGAGTGGAGATGCAGCAGAGCCAAAGACTGGGGCTGAGATATAAGGAGAAAGAAAGTAGAACAGAAATACATGTACAATGAGCGCAGAAGAACTATGCAATTTTGAAATGGTCCACTAATCCTTAGCCCCTGCTGCACATTTGTGGAATGAATAATGTTGTTGCAGAATTAGAGCAGGGTGCCCCGGAGTTGGACCATGCTACTCCTTGCTCCGAGGGCCCTGGTTCCCAAGATATTGACCTTTTTCCTTTGCCAGTAAGGAAGGAAAGTGAAGTTAAAGATGGCTGCTGGCGTCGTACCTAAGGAAGTGGCAATATCATGTTCTGATGACGTTGCAGCTTCTTATTGGCCCGTAAGAATGAGGTTTTGACGGCAGAAATATTTATTTCCCAAAAGGGAGCAGAAACACTAGCATATTAAAAGATAAAGATCTCAGGAACCGGGTTGTTTCCAGAGCTGTGAACCCCCTTGTTTCGATTCTGTAAATATATATATATATATATATGTATATATATATATATATATATATATATATATATATACACACACACACACAATAAAACAGAGGGGCAGCTGGCACTCCCATCAAAGTGAAATTGTATGGTGCCTGTCCTATAGAAATAAACAGAGAAAGCAGTCATCCCTAGCAAGGGATGACAAAGGACAGCACTCAAGGATAAATGGCAACAAAAAAAAAACCTGTATTCAGATGGTACAGCACAAACAAGACCAACGTTTCGGTCCTTGTAGGACCTTCCTCAGGGTAGTGCTGGTCTTGTTTGTGCTGTACCATCTGAATACAGTTTTTTTTTTTTGCCATTTATCATTGAGTGCTGTCCTTTGTCATCCCTTGCTAGGGATGACTGCTTTCTCTGTTTATTTCTATAGGACAGGCACCATACAATTTCACTTTGATGGGAGTGCCAGCTGCCCCTCTGTTTTATTGTTTGTATATATAGGGATGATCTCTCTCTCACTCTCACAATATACTTTTTTGATTATCCATTGGAGTGCTGCCTCTGATTTCGTTTCAACACGGTGTCTTATTGCCTATTATATTCTACAGGATTTGCACCCACTATGTTGACTATTTTGACGGAGTGCCTGCTGTTCCTTGCTTTATTCTGTATATATGAAAGACAGGGTTGCAGACCTGTCTAAGACATGCAAATGAACATACAGTAATATTTACAGTTGCTATATATATATATATATATATATATATATATATATATATATATATATACTGTATATATATACTGTATATATATATATATATATATACTGTGTATATATATATATATATATATATATATACTGTGTATATATATATATATATATATATATATATATACTGTGTATATATATATATATATATATATATATATATATATATATATATACTGTATATAGATATATATAGTGGTACTTTTGGTTCATAAAACATTAAAGCACTGAGCACCTCCCCCAACTAAAATATATATATTTATTTTAGTTGGGGGAGGTGCTTACTGCTTTAATGTTTTATGAACCAAAAGTACCACAGCCATTTGTATTACCAGTCATGTGATTGCAGTAACATCAGTAATACTGCTGCTGTGAATGGAGCACAAAGTTTTCTCCTGTACTTCAGATCTCTCACGGAGTCAAAGGAGAGATCAGCTGGAAAATGGCTTGAAATGGCACTGCGTTCAAACAACGCGCAAGAGACATGCTGACGCTTGTTCCATCTCAGATTCCCACCTGGTCACTGAAATTGTTAACAATTCAGCCATAATCACTGCATCTTGTCATTAATAAATCGTTCTTTTGTCAGTTACTGTAGATATGAACACTTAACTTGCCCTAAGGAGAGCTAGGTTTAACCATTGTTAAACTCAGTAGAAAATGTGTTACAATGTAATTGCACCTCCAATACATGAACAAAAACAAAGCTACATATTGTGCAAACACAAGTAGTGGTGCGAGATGAAACAAAAGGTAAATTACTCAAAATACGAAAAAATATATCAAAGAGAACATAGATGACGCCATTTTCCATAGAACAGTGATTCCCAACAGACTGGTGTGTCCAAAGGATTACATCTGTAATGGTGGATCCCAGGCAGCATATTGGGTTTCTGAGTCCGTGTGAGGAGTGTGCACTTAATAAGGCCCCAAACTGCACCTCAGTGTGGGGTGATATAGCTGCCAATTACATCAGGAGCTTCCAAAGTCACTTCCCATAATGCTTTGCATCCACCGCGGCTGTCTGCATACACGGCGGTGCAGTTTGGGCCAAACTCTGCTGCCTATTCTCACTTGCTCCATCCCTTCAGTTAGAATAGAGCCGTCTACCTGCAGACTCCAGCCTTTACCAGGGAGCGGTCTTATCCTGAGCTTCTCTCTGACATGTCACCCCCAGCTTTGTGACATTATCAGTCATTTTTATTTTGGTTTTGGGCTCTTTGTTTTAGAAAAAATAAATAAATAAAATGAGCACAGAAAAATCTAGAGAGGTAAAACAAGATGCAGACTATATCCTATAGCATTATTAGGACATCTATATAATTAATGAGATGAGGTTATTATTACCAATGTCATTGTGATGAGCCCCCAAATGCTGTAGGATCTCCCTGAGTAATAATGACTATGATCATTGATTGTAGAGTAGGAAACCCACCGTATATTGTTTTTAACACATTTATTGCTGACGTATGTGGCAGGCTCATTCCTCACTGAAGTTAATATTGAATCAGGGTAGGTGAAGATTAAAATGGCATATATAATGATGTCTTATCAACCTACTTCGATTCTCTGACATTCGCACACATGAAAATGCTGATATCATTTGCTTTGCCTCAACTAAGTTTTTACTGTTTAAAAGTGTAATTGCTCCAAACAGATTTAGAAAAACACCAGAAGCATCATAATCTTCTAAACCTATTCCACAGACCAGTCGTCTGTCCAGTGTGGGGTTAGAATATTTTGGGATATGTGTATATTATATGTATGATGCATAGATGAGAATAAAATTGCTTTCACATCATAGGGAACACAAACGTTAAAGGGGAAAGCAATGTAGCATTACAAAGTAAATATTAAAATACTAGCCTACATAGTAATCAAACGTAGAAACATATATTATAATAACATCAATACAGATCGTCTGTATTTTAGTGCCCAGGGGGACCATCCTCAGGACCCAGAAGTATATGCCTTTTTCATGCACTGCTGGTCATTGTTTATAAGTAGCTGCTACTTTGGTGTAATAACCAAACACACTGCTCAACTTCTCACTCCCCAGGGGATCTTCCTTAAGATCCAGTGGACATCTTGTTAATATAGATATTTGTGTACAGGTCTTATTTAGTCTTGAACGACAAGCACTGGATTTGGAACTTGGCTTGACCACAGCTTTATTACACCCAGTGATTGCCTCCTTTCCTAGGTAACGCCCAATAATAGGCTTTTTTTGATATTGATGACTACATTTATACTGAGATTATTCAGTAAAAAAGAACAATCCAAAACTCTCCATTACTTGTAATGCTTTACACAGCCCGTTACATCTTAACTCCTGCTTCACAATACAAGGCAATGTGAACACCAGCTCACATGAGAAAGAGGAGAGCCGCCCCATCGGTATTTTTTAAGGCCCCTTTCGGGTAGTACAATTGTCCAAAAACCGTAACAAAGTGATAATTCCAATGAAGACTAAACGCATCAAGAATTCAAATAACCTGAATTCAGAATCCTTTTTTTAATGTTCATTCCCATATCACAGATAATTGCAGATCATGTAGTTTGTTCCAACACCTGAACAGTAGAGAAGGGAAAGGAACCTAAATCATGTACTTAATGAACAGTGCACATTCCTCACATGTCTCTGCTTGAGGTGGAGGAGCGGAGACATGCCCACGGTGATGGATTGCAATAAGATAAGATTCTTATTTTCTCCTGAACCGTTAACAAGGTTGAGAAGTGATAGGAAGAAGAAAATGAAAGTTGTATTTATATATACATGTATGTGTAAAGCACTTTGATCACTTATGCTGTGCTGTCTTTTTCTTCAAACCAGAGGTTTGGATGTATTATGTTTATTTTTGCACACACACATATATATACACATGCGCACACACACACATAAAATATATATATATATATTTCTGTGAGGATCCTTAGAGATCCAATATACCTGCACAGCACAAGAGATAATCACATAACAGGGATTTATTGGGGCCAAAATGCACACATATGCCCGACGTTTCGGTCTCTATATGTGTGCATTTTGGACCCAATAGACCACTTTTATGTGATTGCATCCCGTGCTGTGCCAGTAAATTGGATCTCTAGGGATTTGCAGAGAGGGGAAGCAATGTGTAGTCTCTTGTGTACAATAAGACTTCTTATGCCATTTCAATGCTTCCATTTTCAAGAGTCACTTGCCCGCCACTTTTTTTGCACAACGTGACACCACAACCTGGTCTTTCTGAGAGACATGATGCATTGCAGCTTTCCTTTGCCACAAACAAATAATTACATGGCATGTCCAATAATATGGATTTCTTTCCTTTTCATATACTGTTGATTTGAATAGACAACACTGCACCTATGATTTACACCCTGCAAATCCCTTCCCTAAAGACCTATAATCTAGCTTTAAATGGGTATATAAATAGTGGCGCATGAATCCAGTCATAATCACTACCTATACGACACACGTGCAATCCTGGAGACCACACAAGCTCACATGACCAAACCAAACCTAATCTACTGCTACCTTTTTTTTTTAATTTAGAAGGCTTTTGGTATATACAGCTCCACCCCCTTATAACACTGTGCTTGGGGTCCAAAGAATCACATTGCGCTAAGCGGATTGCGTTAGAAATAATGTACAATTGTGTGCATTGTACAATAAAGTATTTAAGATACTAATAATCGTGCTGTAAAGTATTCATAAATACGAAAATTGGGAGCCACGCTTGCATCGCGTTATAAGCGGATTCGCGTTGTAACGGATCGCGCTATAACGGGGTTGAGCTGTATCTAGAATTCTGCTTTCCGTCTCGGTTCTCTTTTTATAAACAAAGCCACCAAGGGCATTTATTGGTTGTCTCATTTTAAATTCGACTGAAACACTAACTGCAATAAATAACTTGACTTACAAATACTGTTCCAGTTGACACTATTTCCTCTCCCTTGCCACTGCTAAATCTCAGTAATTATCCCTGCATGGCGCATTTTAATCCTTTGTACTACCATAACAGTACGGAAGTGTGAAGCGAGGATCATCCAGTGAGTATTTGCCCTTTATAATAACTTTGCAATCCTATGGAATGTTCTACACCAGGGAGGCCAACTCCAGTCCTCAAGGGCCACCAACAGGTCAGGTGTTCAGGGTGTCCCTGCTTCGGCACAAGAGGCTGTCGTTGTCCTGACCTGTTGGTGGCCCTCGGGGCTGCAGACAGCTTTCTCGGCCCTTCCCCCCACGTGTCAATGACCTTGCGAGAGCCCCCCACCCCAAATGCGCACACACTAAACCCCCCTCCCCAAATACACACACACACACACACATACAAACACTATATCCCGCCTCCCCTCCCCCCCACACACACACTAAGCCCCCTTCCTCACACACACAATAACCCCCCTCCCCAAATACACACGCGCACACACACACACACACACACACACACACACACACACACACACACACACACACACACACACACAATAACCCCCTACCCAAATACACACGCACAATAACCCCCTCCTCAAATGCACACACACCCAATAACCCCCTCCCCAAATACATACAAACACTATATCCCGCCTCCCCCCACACACACACTAAGCCCCCTTCCCCACACACACAATAACCCCCCTCCCCAAATACACACACACACACACACACACACACACACACACACACACACACACACACACACACACACACACACACACACACACACACACACACAATAACCCCCTACCCAAATACACACACACAATAACCCCCTCCTCAAATGCACACACACCCAATAACCCCCTCCCCAAATACACCCACCCAATAACCCCCTCAAATACACGCACACACAATAACCTCCTACCTAAATACACACACTAACCCCCATCCCCAAATACACACACACACACACACACACACCTCTTGGAGGGTAAGACGGCCCCAGTCTTCACTGATGCACGCGCGCCTGGAGGCATGTGCACGGGTGAAAGCCGTGGTCTATGGTTGAGCTGCAGGAGATCGCAATGCGGGGCACAGCCATGATGTCACATGGCTGGTTTGCCGTCATTGGCTGAATCGCCGCCGTTATGTGGCCAGCGCTCCATTGCCACAAGAAAAGACACAATCCTTGTCTTTTGCAAAATGTGGTCGCGCATCGCGATCTCGACATGCGCGTGCAGGCAGCTACTAGGCCCGGCGCCATAGAGGAGTGGATCTTGTTCCCGTCGCACACGCCGTAGTGCGCACAGCAGCGGCCACCGTGGACTCAGCCTAAGGTGCCTTAAAGGGTGGTATAAGGAGGAGCGGAGCCTAAGGAAGGGAGGGACAGATGGGAAGGGGAGGGTCCTTCAGGAGAGAAGAAAGGGGGGGGGGGGTGGCAGCCAGGAAGTGGAAGGGCCCTGCAGGAGGGACAGATGGGTGCGACAGCCAGGAAAGGGGAGGGCCCGGCTTGCCTGCACATAGGAAACTGTAGAGTTGCCAGCAGGGACGCCAGGCCCCTTAACTGGCCAGGCCCGTGACTGCAGTCCTGACTGTCCTCCCCCTGTCGGCGGCCCTGGTGGCCCTTGAGGACGGGAGTTGGTCACCCCTGGTATAGAACATAACTTTTGGCATTAGTATTAAAGAAGTAATCACATTGATTTGTGACGTAAAGAAACTACTGTGACTATTGTACAATATTATTGCAAATATTCTGTGTTTGTAATTCCACCGGCACAGAGAAAAATTGCTGAAACGAACTATGATTTATCTTCAAATACCGCCATTCTGCAGCTGAAATGTTGGCACATCTAGCACTAAAAGGGTCATTTCTAGATCTGAAAGAGAGACCTTTAGGGTCGTTTTTTGGCAACAAAATCCTATGAACTTCAGTGGGGATTTTTCTGCTGAAAACAGCTTGAACGACCGATTCAGTAGATATAGAATAGGGCCCTTAATGTGTTACATTAAACTACAATATGATGAACTAGACGAAATCTATATATTCATTACCTATGTGTTAAAGTCTTATCTTAACAATGACAAAATGTGTTGGGTGAGGATACAGTAAATGTTTGATTCAAAGGTCCAGCCTGTGCGGGATCAAATCACACAGCGATATGCTTAAGAAGATAAATCTATTTAATTTGAAGTGCTATAATGTCACTCAGTGAGAGGGGATTAACAGCCATCTTGATTCAGGTTTCAACCTCATTTTTTTTTAGGAATAAAATACATAATGTAAAAATCAGTGAGCAGGGAAAAAACTAGAGAGGGGAAATCAGAAACCATTTGCACTGAGCTCACTTTGCCCCTCCGGTGTGGCCTGACACCATTAAGGTGCCGTCCAATTTACTTGAATTACTGTAATTTTTCTACGAACTAATGTACTTTGCTGGCCACAACTGTGATTTGTATTTTATTTTTTAAAGGATTGTTTTATAACTCAAACTGTATTTTTAAAATGGCACATTTAAAATAACCTCCCATCGCTGGAAACGGAGTAGCTGGGAAGATGCTTATTGTTTAGGTCATTACCAGTCTTATTAAACAAGTGAGCATTAGGCTTGCACATAAAGGAGTCATCACAGGCCATTTTCACTGCTGCCCTTCTCTGCAAGATCATTCAGGATGTCTTTGTGGTTGAGTATTGGTTATTTATGCCATTATACATCGCTTTTATTGCGTGTTAAGTCATTGAAGGAGACAGATTTTTTTTTAACTGATTCTTTACACCATTGTAATTGTGTATTGCAGAATATCTATATTTACTGTAGCCAATACATATTCTGCCATGTTGAGTATAGACTGACAATGCAATGTAGATCATATCTACACATATGTGTATCTACAGCAAATCTATATTATATCGGTACTATTATACCAATTGCAAAAAAGCTTAGAATTTGCAGCGCTCTGCTTCAGCTCAGCTTATGCCACAGCACATCAGTTTTAGGTGTGTGCGTGTGTGTGTGTGTGTATATGTGTATATATATATATATATATATATATATATATATATATATATATATAGTGTGTGTGTGTATACACACACAGAATGTAGCCTGTATAGAACAGTGGTTCTCAATCCTCAGGGTACCCCAGCCATACTAGATTGTAGAAATAACCAATCCTCTAGCAAACGTTTAAATTCAGTTTTACATACAGATGTAGCTGACTTCCTTGGTCCCGCTGATAACACAACAGATCACGTTCTAATATCACAGTATAGCCATAGGATTTCATGGAACTGATGTTGCAGCAGATCACAGAATATCCCGCTGTAACTGGCCAGCAGGGACAATTCATGTTGTTGCATCTGTATTGGTGGGATTCTGACTGGTGACTAGCACAATAAGGGGTACAGGCAGTCCTCGGTTATCCGACACAATGCGTTACTCAAAATGGCGTCGGATAGCGAAACATGTAAAGCGAAACACGTTTTCCCATAGGAACACTGTTTAAATGAAAGGTTCCGTTCCTGAAGGCATTTTTAATGCTAAAATACACAAAATATTTTACGCAGACAATAAGATATGCAGCATACACATAAATTATATAGTGTATATACTGTATTATATATATATATATATATATATATATATATATATATATATATATATATAACATCATATATAATATAGTATTATATATATATATATATATTATACACAAACAACTTTGCAAAGCGTCGTAAGAGCGTTGGATAAGCCGTTTTGGCGTTGTAAAAATGAACATAGGTATGCATTGCATAGCGTTGGATAAGCCATTCGTTGTAAAATGAAGCGTTGTAAAACGAGGACTGCCTGTATTGCTAAAATGCCACAAACATGGGGTTGGAAACAGCCCCATATTACTACGTGAGAAATAAATACCTACGTGTAGAATCGTCTTTGACTGGCCATGTTTTCTCAGGACACAAAGAAGGAGGCAAGAGAAAGAAGCAGAAGCAGAGAGAAGAACAAAAGAAGAAGAAAGCTTCCAAACCAATCCACTAAAATGGACATGGGAGGTCTAAATACCTTACACAAGAGAGCACCATATTCTATGACCGTAACATAAACACCTTTTTCGATTTGTGTATATACATTTTTGGAGCTTTGTTCACATTATTAGAAAAATAAATAAATAAAGGTGATTCATGCAAAACCCCAATCAATGGCCCATCTTCAACATACTGTGCAGCCACTCTGCGTGCTGGAGACGAGATCCATTGCCCCCGGCACCGAGAAGGCGTGTCACAGCATATTGAAGAGGAGCCAATATTGGGAGAGGTTTGCAATGTGTCGGAAGTTCCTCTCGCCCGGATGGAGCTTCCAACTTTGTGATTGCACTAGTCCCTTTCTTCAGTGTACGGGATATAGTTCTTACGTAGAGGTGTCACAACCACGCTTATTATCTAAGAGGTTAGTTTGGACAGTTGCTACATTTTGGCATTTTTGCTCCATCTTTTATGCTTTCCTGGAACTAAAACTGTTAAAAGATGTCTTCTGGAATACTGTCTGCCTTTGAGATCAGTTGCCAGCTGCTGAATAGAGCATTGTAGTCCTATTTGTACTCTGTTATGATGAGGACTCTTTAAACGTACAGATGTAGCAGACCTTGCCGCTTCCCATTAATGCTGGCGCGTTATGTACCAGTAGCGCTATTGGAAACCATGGTTATGACTGTAACACAGGTGCTATTTAACGTACTGATTCGGCTCAGCGGGGGGGTTAACCTCTGCTACATCTGGATCTGGCCTGTTTTGCAGGAATTAATTTCTTGGCAAATGATGAAGGACTTAATTAAGCTTCTAAAGTGGCACTCGAGTCCTATTCCAATTGTGGTTTGGCGACAATTTGAGTTTATTAAATGTTCAAGCCATTTTGTATCTTATTTTGTTTACATAGGATTGAAGCAGGGGGTCTCCGGAGCGGGAACCCATCTTGGTTCCGGGGACCTCCTGCTTCCAGAGATACTCCGAAGGGGGTGCCGGTATCTCGACAAAGTTTAAAGCTCTCGCGTCACGCGGGACAAGAGAAAGCTGCACCAGATGATGTCACAGCTTCCTATTGGTCCGCAGGGCGCGTAAGCTTTGAAAAGTGGCCATTTTGTGAACCCTGGTTGGCGAGCTGGCGTGGCTACCGGTACCCCCTGCAGAGGGCTATATCTCCGGAAGCAGGGAGTCCACAGATTTGAAATGAATGGGGTTTAGCTCCGGAGACCCCCTGCTTCAATCCTATGTAATATATATATATATATATATATATATATATATATATATATATATATATATATATTTATTTGAGGGAAAAACAGCCAGCTTGGATTGCCTGTTTAACACCTTCACTGCCGGAGAGACCCCCAATGCATTTCAAAACAATGCATTACCAGCGCCTCTGGCAGCAAAGGGAGTAAGAAATAGCCTGTATTGGCACCGTTATTTCTCATAGTTTAGGAACGTTTCAGGTAAACCTGCACAATGTGTATGCTGTGTTATTTCTGACATACCTCGCTTGCTTTTTCCAACCATGTGCTTATTAAAATGCTTATGTTTCGCTTTTCTACACCGGCTCACCATAAAAACAGCTAAATATACAGTGTTATTCAGTATTCTCTGTTTTTGTGCCTGCCCATATAATAGATACAGAGAAACCCACGGCACAAACCTGCTGCACATTTAGTCAAGGAGGAAAATTACAATGGGCAGCTGGTGGACTTCCATAAATATATGCACCAACCTAGAAGGGCGGTCCTCCAGCATTACTAGATCCAATGAGGCGGTGACAACGTTCAGAAGAATAGCTAATATTCTGTTTTAAATCATAAACCAGACTTGGTCTCTGGGTGGAAGCTGTGAAAATGCCATACAGATGGGTCTCAAAGTGACTTCCTGACCCACAGCTTTTGTAGAAGATAAAAGGGTGTCTGGCAGTCACGGGGGCCAATTTAATTCTGAATTTTGCAGCTGTCACCCAAGCACAAAAGCTAATTTGGAATAAGTTAAACAATCCAAGGGAGGATGTAAAAAATTGTATATTTTTTTCTATTTAAACCTCTCTTCTGTTTTGATCCGTTTCTCCTTAGTACCAACTAATACATTAATTTCACCTGCATGCCAATATGCCTGTATTCACCGTACCTAATGTTATGCTCTACACAGAACCATCTAATTGAATGTTAACTTGCAGCCATATTCATTATTAAATTAATACATCTGAAATGTTCCTCTGCCGTTTGACAATTTGTATAGTTTTAATGGGATATGGATATATATATATATATATATATATATATATATATATATATATATATATATATATATATATATGGATATATATATATATATATATATATATATATCCATATATATATCCATATATATATATATATATATCCATATATATATATATATATATACACACAAGAAAGTTCAGGGCACTCTAAGTGGGTAAAAGGGTAAGGGTAAAAAACTTATCGTTTCAGTCGTGGTGCTCGCAGTGCAGCCAGGATCACCATCCAGCAGCAAGAATATACAAAACAGAGATTCAAAACGTCCGCAGCACTCCCAAAATGTTGTCAAATGCAAAAAGGTTGTAATGGAACATCACAAGCATCAGGGGTAGTAACAGCAAAAAATGGAGTAACATGTCGGACCTCACGCTCCTTTCTCAAGCCCCTTGAACCTTTTTGCATTTGACAACGTTTTGTGAGTGCTGCAGCCTTTTGGATCTCTGATATATATATATATATATATATATATATATATATATATATATATATATATATATATATATATTATATATACCTAACCATCACATTTATCAAGGTCTGGTGAGGACTGAAACGTTATGAATAAAGAACTATTATTTATTTTGAAAGTCCTGTGGGTGCCTGTATTTCATCATTATACTGTATCCAGACTCCTACAGCTACACCTGGACAGTACATGTGTATGTATAATATATATATATATATATATATATATATATATATATATATATTATATAACATTGTTTGGGGGTGAAAGATATTTTAAGGATGGAATCACTTGATTTATAAATGTAAAAAGAAGAAAGTGCAGTACTATCAGGTCAGGCCAAAACAAGGAATTACTGTTTAGGAATAAATTGATATGAAGTAATACTAAAATTAATAAGTTTACTACGGACCAGATTCATTAAAGTCCATTACAGGGGAAGGCCCCCAAAAATTGGCATTTACTGCAATTCATGTTAATCTGCAACATGCCTCAGTGAATGCGCCCTTAAGATTTACCACGAAGGGTTACAAAGCTTTATCCGTGTCAGTGGATATTGTTACATTTTTGATCCACTGAATTTTTCCAAGTTCCATGTGTCTCTGCTCCTTTAGGCCAACTGGTTAGAGAGGTACCATGAGCATAGCGCGCCACAAGCCTTTCACCTATATGTCCCCTTCATATTAATACTTATGTAATAGTGACTGTGAAGTGTAATTGAAGTTAATGTCATGCATAGATTAAACTATAGAAAACAGAGAGTATTTCAGGAGTGTCTCTTTTCACTGGTGCAGAAGTGCTGTCCAACATCACAACTAAAGTCCTGTCTTTGATTTCTGTTTCACACACAGGGGTTTTGTATTACAGTCTCCCAGCTGCAAAACTGGGCAAAAACATTGTGCTGGGTTTTCAAAGAAAAGGTTCTGATCAGATATACTGTGGGTTTGGCCTTTGATAAACATGACGCCATTTTGTTTGCTCCAGTTTTGCTACTGGGAGGCTTTGGGACGTAACCTCTATCGTTATCTGTTACATGTTAATATTCAAATACAACTACTGCTGATGTGAATGACTTATTTTATTTTGGACTTTGGTATTTGTGGTGTTCAGGCAACAAATGTTATTCAAATGCTGATTTCTTCAAATCAAACATTGTATTTCAAAATCTATGTACAGCTTTCTTTTTCCAGATAGAGGTACGTTATTCATTGTTGATGCTGTGTTACTAATACATAATAATAATAATAAAGATACAGACTAAAAAGACTGTAATTTGTTATCAGTACATCATTTGCCAAATAAAGGGATGAAAGACACAGCGTTTTTGTGCTAAAATAGAGGCTGGTATCATACTGAGCTCTCTGCGCGTGTCTGGTTATCAGGTGGGCAGGTCATTTTAGGTCTTTAAAAATGACCCCTCAGATCTGTTAAACACATTAAATACTTCCTACATTTGACCATACGAAGATGGAGATATACTGGACAGCGCCTACATGTCAATGGTCCTTAAAGATGCAATGCTTGGGTGTCTTTGGAAATGAATGGGCGGGGGGAGGGGAGAGGGGATTTTTCTCCTAGGCCTCTGAAAGCAGAATGTTTGTCAATCAAGTGTTGATTCAGCATCTAGCCCACCCTATTCTTGGTAGAAAACAAATAAAGAGGAGAGGGAGCTTTGTCTTGGCAAATATTTATTCTGCACATAGTGATAAGAATGAGAGGACAGAATCCCTCTAAGTGCGCTCTGTGCGTCACGTATTATGATGTGATTTATAGTTAAAACAAACTTTAATGAGTAAAATGTAAAAATTATTATATTAATTGGTATATTGGTCTATGGCCAATCGGTCAGCAACATGGACGTATACAAATAACACATTAATATATACTTATAGCAGGTAAGTAACCACACTAAAGTCGAATTACGAGTGGGTAAACCGACCCAAAATAGACCCAATCATTTCCACCAACAGCAAATAAATGCACACCAGGCTAGTGTATTACTGAAATAGTTACAGCTGTAGCGGCCGTTATTCAAACAAATCACAGCGCCGTTTTCGTGTGCTCTGCTGTACTCACGCAGCATGAACGCGCCCAATCGCCCCAGGCTCCCGCGCTTATCGCGATGTCTTTGTTGAATTTCATGGATTCTGTTTCTTTGGGTGCAATGAAATGAATGAATTGCAATGTGTACAGTACTGTGCTACTGTGTCAATTTAAGGTGTTTAAAAACCAGAACACTAAAATGCCATTTTCTGCACTCGCGTCTTAAGGTGGTACGGTTGGAAGACATCCCGCGTCATGACATCGGTATTCCGATGTACACAATGCGTGAAGTGTTTGAATAACGGCCACTGCAGCTGTAGATCTGATACTTAGAGCCCCTATATGTCTTGCCACAATAAGGTGGTTGGGTTCAGGATCAGTGTTGGTATGTCAGTGGACAGGGCTGACTTGCTGTAGGTAGAATTGGATAGATAGTGGTTATTTAATGTCAAAATAGTAACAATGATACAGTCAATAAGTAGTCAGCTCCGACGTTTTGGAACATGGAGTTATAGTATAACCAGTATCTACAGTGTATCAAAGTAAATTGTATCCAACTTTAGGTGTGGTAAACTAGTTACTCTGTAGTAAAAGATACATAAATGTCTTTGGTATCCTTACGCATAGATAACTGGGGGATCTTTTCTAAACAGCAGCCGTGAACAGGCAGTCCTCGGTTATCCAACGGAATCCGTTCTGGAAGTAGCTTTGGATAGTGAAACCGTTGTAAAGTGAGTCCCATGTTAATCGGTGGTGGTGAGTGTTGGATAACGCATTCCGACGTCGAAACATGGCCCATAGGGTTGGATTGTAAAGCCTTGGATATGCCATTCGATGTAAAGTGAAACGTGGGATAGCGAGGACTACCTGTATGTATCTTTTAGTGCAGAGTAACTAGTTTATCACACCTGAAGTTGGATACAATTTAGTTTGATACACTTTACCTTACCTGCAGGGCAGTCCATTTCCTGTCATACAGTGTAGCAGTAGGTTTTCTTATTTGTAAATAGGACTCACCAGGACTGCAGCAAGAGCAGTTCAATCCAGAGGGGTTTTCAGCCTCTCTCCCCCCCACCCCCCTAAAACTCCCTACAGGGCTGATACTGGCATCCTACATGGGCTCTGAGAATCGGGAGCACGCGCATGTGTGTGCTGTATCTTAAAGCGGCCAACGTGATGATATCATAGACACCACAGCTCGTGTAGTGTGCTGAAATGCTCAAAGTCTCAGAAAGCTGCTGGAAAGAGTGCATCAGACAAAGGGTCACTGTCCAAATCTTCTAGGTAAGTCCTTACCTTGTTTTTCTATGACTTCAACAGAATGCATTGGTGCTGTGAAGAATGAAGATATTTTATTTCCAAGAGGAGGGTCCCATGAAAGTTGTATTTATGTACAGGTACAGTCCAAGCAAATGTGCTAGTAAGTAGGTGGCATCTAGTCCTTATAGGATGATCCAATCATATGCACCTGGACTGACTTGCAGACTTTGTGGATGGCGTCACGTGATATGTGAAATCAAACACAAAGAAAAATCATAGTGTATACTGCTAGTTAAAATTACATATAACATAAAAAACACACACATAGAACTCCAATGACAAACATCAACATAAAACACAAACCGAAGCTAAATGAACAATTAAACTCATTTATTAAAAATACTGAAAACTAAGTTCAATAAAAATGGAGATGGCTTGTTGAAGAAGAACCAGAATCCTAATTACAACACAGCAGTTTGTTTCAAGCATGTGAGTCCAACTTTGGCAAAACAACTCCTTCTCTCTCCTCAGTCACCGTGGGGGGATCTGCAGAACTTCCCAATATCACCGGTGCACTCCGTTGTAATTCTCAAACACTTGATGTGCTCGCCGGGGGAAAGCTGCTGTTTGCTGATTAGCTGGAAAGATGCCCCACGCTTGAAACACTGCACACACGCCTCTCCAAGATCGCCTTAACCTCTGACCCTACGCATTTCGTTTCGTCACTTCCTCAGGGAAACCCCTGATGAAGCGTGGGGCATCTTTCCGCAGCAAACGGCAGCTTTCCCCCGACGAGCACATCAAGTGTTTGAGAATTACAACGGAGTGCACCGGTGATATTGGGAAGCTCTGCAGACCCCCCAATTCTCCCCCCCGCCCCGGTGACTGAGGAGAGAGAAGGAGCTGTTTTGCCACAGTTGGACTCGCATGCTTGAAACAAACTGCTGTGTTGTAAGTAGGATTCTGTTTTTATAACCAGACCATCTTCAACAAGCCATCTCCATTTTTATTGAACTTAGTTTTTAGTATTTTTAATAAAGGAGATTAATTGTTAATTTAGCTTCGGTTTGTGTTTGTGTTTTATGTTGATGTTTGTCATTGGAGTTCTATGTGTGAATGTTTTTTATGTTAGATGTAATTTTAACTAGCAGTATACACTATGATTTTTCTTTGTGTTTGATTTCACATATCACGTTACGCCATCCACGAAGTCTGCAAGCCAGTCCAGGTGCATATGATTGGATCATCGTATAAGGACTAGATGCCACCTACTTATAGTGCTTTTGGACATTTACTTGGACTGTATCTTTAATGCGCCGGTTTGTATCTGTTTTCTGCATTGTTTTCTCTGATTTGGTTTGGTTAGTGTTTCCGGACAGCCTTGGCTCATTTATATGAGTTTACTTTGCACTCTGAAATAATAGAGTGCATTTCACAGTATTATTTTATTGTTTATTAAGCTTAAGCGCTTTTTCCATCATCTTTTCGTTTTGTTGTATTTATGTACAGGTGCTCAGTGTCTTTGGTTACCTTTCTCAGGGTGCTGGTGTCCATGCAGGTGTCGTAAGCATTGTTGATAAGGAAGGGCGCAAGGAAGTTTTATTCAGACAAACTTTTTCTTTATTTACATCATGCAAACACACTTCTTCACTGGGTGCTCAGGTAGCATCCCAAGTAGACACATGGCTTGTCACCGATACATTCATGGATAATTAGCAATCCCTTACATGTGAAACTGAGGCTTGCTAGCAGCCCACTGGGACTCTTGGCAGGGGTGCACCCTCATTAAAGGTTCCATATCCTGTCACCCTGTGCAGCACCCTCCTAGCCCCTACCTTGGCTGCTAGTGTGCTGCTGGGACTTGTCTTTGGGCAAATCCCTTGTGACACTGTGAGGCCCTATTCTTGGGGTCCTCTAGCATAGGTGTCACGCACATCTCCTTAAGAGGGTGGGACACTCCTCACCCTATCATATGTGGCCCTGTCTGGATTAGAGACAAATTCCCTAACTGACAAAACAGTAACGGTGACCATTCATTTCTGAACACAGTTACACATTTGAACTAGACGCTATATACAGTGAGGCTTTTTTCTTCATATCCCAGGAACCTGAGTTACAGAACCTTCTGCAGCTCTATATATACACTTTAGTGATGTTACCATCACCCTGGATACAGAGGGAGTGGTTTGGTTATGCTCAGTCATCCTGTAGCAGGTGACAAGCTAAACGCCTTCCAGAAGGTGGGCATGGCTAGGCCTCTGCCTAATCACTATGCATCATGTGATGGGAGAGGGTGTTATACTGCAGCAACCCAGGCAGTTAATTCTTTAGGGTCCTTAACCCCTTAAGTGAAAATAGTAATCTCAAAAGGGGGTTACATAAATTAGCAAAAGAATATATCCCTGAGGCATCATTGGATGCGGTATGCCTTTCATCAAGATCTATGGCACTCTTAGTGGCAGCGAGAAGGACATTGTGGCTGAGGCATTGGGTGGCAGACTCCACCTCAAAGAACAATCTATGTTCCCTGCCTTTCAAAAGCAAATATCTATTAATCCGAAACATGAATTCAATAATATTCAATGTGTCAGGAGACCAAAGTATGTTCCTTCCGCAAGAGAGAGCAAGGTGATTTTATAATCCCCAGCAAGACAGGATACCTTACAGGAATGCCGAGGCCTATAATCCTGGGAGACCTTTCTTTTACGTGGCTGTGACAGGGTGAAGTCAACCCCTATCAGTTATGCCTGGGAAACATATGTCTGAGTGCTTCATTCAGCACTCATAAGGGTTAACTCAGGTGGAAGCTAGCTAATCATGATGTAAGCTGACACCTGAGAGCCAGCAAGGTAGATAAGGATCTTGTTACCAGCAGTAGCTGCCTGTGTCAGAGGAGAGCACATGGATAGATGTGCTGCTAGCCAGAAGGATACAACACACTACTTACTGCAGCCCAAGTAAGATTTCTTTCATTTGTTTGCATGACTGCTTAAAAAGACTCTTACGGTTTGGGTATGGTTTAGCCAGCCAGCCTGCTGGCTAGGACTGCTGTGTTAGTCAGTTTTCTCCAAACGTGGAGCAGGATTTATTTGCTTAAAGGGACAGTGTACCCGCATGTTATGTTGCTGTGGAGAAATAAAGCCACTGAACGTTTTCATTTATCCTGAAACTACACATGTGGACTGTTCCCTGACCTCGGCTACAGGCCGTCCTGCCACAGTGGCACAGAGGAAAAGGATCCTTCGGAAGAGGAGAGTTTGCATGAAATAAGGAGAGCACTACAGTTCAATGTGGGAGGAAGGCTGGCACAGTTCTCAGCTTTATAGACTCAATCAGTAAGAGACAGATGGGTTCTTCAGGTCATCTCATCAGGTTACCATCTAGAGTTCACTCAAGAACCACAAGAGAACAAATTTTACATTTTCAAGTGTCCAAGATCCAGTTTAGAAATCGAAGCGTTAGACCGTAATCTAAAAGACAACACTGAATCAAGTGATAAGGGAAGTCCCTCACTCTAAAAAAATATATAGGAATCTACTCCAGAATATTTCTGGGCAGAAACATGCTCATTGAATTCAGGGCAGTATTGGATCTCAGGAAGCTGAATACTTTCCTCCAAATAAGAAAATTCAAGATTGTATCCTTAAACACTATTGTTCAAAAAGTTACGCCAAAAGGTTGGTTGGTTTCAATAGTCGTGAAGTCCCAAAGGACTTTTGTCACAACGGGTTTCCAAATGTACCCATACCTGGATGAGTTATTGGTACAATTTTAAGACAAAACTTTGTTACTGTCACGCACACAGATAGTAATCACGTTCCTGGAACATCATGGATAGATAATGAACCGAGATAAAAGCCAACTAACCCCATCTCAGTCTTTGAAATTGCTGGGAGTCATATTCAAGACACTACATCTTACAGGGAGTAACTACATCTTACACTACATCTTACAGCTGTCATACTTCCTCACTCACGTTCAATATTTATCGTTAATGATTATTATTTCATATTACGTGGCGGTTCTCCCT
The DNA here is from genome assembly GCF_040206685.1 of Ascaphus truei. NCBI lineage: Eukaryota > Metazoa > Chordata > Amphibia > Anura > Ascaphidae > Ascaphus > Ascaphus truei. Next base: position 439,901,977 of record NC_134484.1, on the reverse strand, counting down.
TGTAGTATGGGTTATACACTGTGACATGTATTTTGTTTGTACTTTAATTGCATTTAGTCAAGGCTACACACATGCCCTTTATTAACCGCTAATTGTAAAGCGTTATTGGTATATATTTAGCTGCTCTACTCTACTCTGAGTGCTGTCTCGTTTCTTGCTGCGTGGTCTTGGACTCCTGGTCTGCCTGGTAAGGAATCTCCATTTTTATATATTTAGCTGTTTATAGATTTAATTCGATTATTTTTCTTTAATTTGAGTAATCATTTCTATATTATGTTTAAAAAGTTTAATATTTTTGGATATTTTGCTTGGATTGTGAGTGTTGTTTGTATAGAGGGTATTTCTATCCTCTGGGTATTCATCTGGTTACAGGTTTAATCTTTATATCCCTCTTGTAAGCCACTCATTTGCAGTACATGCAGTTGATGCAGCTTTGTTGTTTTTATTTTTAATTTCAATTTATTCCAGTGTCTAAAGACAAGATCGCACAGGATCTCCGAACACTAAAGTTAGACAAGAAATTTTGACCTGTCCAATTGTTCTGGGGTCTTTGCTCTTTTCTGTCTTTATAAATGGCCTGATGCATAAATAGCTGAAGGGAAGCAGTGCACAGATGTACAACACGGAGGTGTGACTGCGTGTGTACAGTGATTTGCACTGAACTCAGTGAAGATGACTGGGGGGTATAATAATAATAGTAGTAGTGACTTACACGGCCATGTGTAAGCAGATGCCCCAATGAAGTGACAATTTACAAAAAAAGAAATAAGGTGCACAACTCAAACAGGGTCCCACGTGAAAGGCAAGATTAGTGCTCTAAGAGCCCCAAAATCATGAGGCAAGGTAAATATGACCTTATTGTGAACAGTCACATGAATGCGTCTGCAGCCGTACTTGGGGGGTGGCTCAACACCCCTGTAGCTAGGAAAGTGAGACAGAAAACACAGCGCACAACGCATATATTGAAGTAAATATATATTGGTCTATTAAAATATTAAGGTTCTGCGTACATCAATATAAAAAATACAGGCAATGTGTGGGTATAGTTACCACACGCTGGAACTACTGGATCACAGCACGGCTCCTCAGCAGAGACATCAGAGGCACTTCAGCAGCCGAAGCCATCCACCAGGATACCGTCCAAAGACTGTAGTTCCCCCAATCTTCAGGGTAATTTCATGCAAGGGAGTCGGAGAACTCAACGTTTCTTGCACGACGCTCAATGCACTTCCGGTGCGTCATTCGGGCTGGCTACGAAACGCGTTGGAAAAGTGTCACACATCTGATGTCAGTTGCTTTTGCCGTATAAGGTACTCTGTGCTTCTCCCTGCTGTCCGCTGTCGCGTGCTCCGTGGTGACCGTTGTGCCCATGCTCGGAAAATTATCCAGCCCCAGAGAGGAAGGAACTGGCCCGCTACGTCATCAGCGAGCGACCTGCCAGCCCGAGTGATGCACCGGAAGTGCGTTGAGCGGCGTGCGAGACACGTTGAGTTCTCTGACTCTATTGCGGGACTTTACATCGGCTCCCTTGCATGCAATTACCCTGAAGATTGGGGGAACTACACAGAGTTCTTTGGCTGGATCTTGGTGGATGGCTTCGGCTGCTGATGTGCCTCTGATGTCTCTGCTGAAGAGCCGTGCTGTGATCCAGTAGTTCCAGCGTGTGGTAACTTTACCCACTCATTGCCTGTGTTTTTTATATTAATGTACGCAGAACCTTAATATTTTAATAGACCAATATATATTTTCATACTTCACTATATGCGTTGTGCGCTGTGTTTTCTGTCTCACTGCCCCAATGAAGTCCCTGTATGCGCCGGTAACCTCTCCACTGGGCAAACAATCTCTCCCATCACTCCCGGTGGACACTTCCTTGTGATATGCAGATAGAAGTCTCCCCGTGTGAAGGATGATAAACACTCTGCTCATATTACTCGACCTCTGCAGCATTTGAGACCGTGGACCACCCTCTTCTCCTTCACATTCTCCATACTCTTGGTATTCGGATCAAAGCTCTATCCTGGATCTCCTCATACCTCTCCCATCGTACTTTCAGTGTCTCTTTTGCGAACACCTCCTACTCCTCTATCGATCTCTCTGTGGGGTACCCCAGGGCTCTGTCCTGGGACCCTTTCTCTTTTCTCTTTACACACTCTCTAGGTGACCTAATCACAGCTTTTGGGTTTAGATATCACCTCTATGCTGACGACACACAAATTTACCTTTCAACCCCTGACCTTACACCTGCTATACAGACCAAAGTTTCTGAATGTGTCTCTGGAATATCATCCTGGATGGCCATCCGCCGACTGAAACTTAACATGGCAAAAACAGAGCTCTTTATACTTCCTCCCAAACCTGGCCCTACTACTTCCTTCCACATTAGTGTTGGAAGTACCATCATTCACCCAGTAGCCCAAGCACGCTGCCAAGGGGTCACACTCGACTCCTCTCTCACATTCGTCCCTCACATTCAAGACATATCTAAAACCTGCCGCTTTTTCCTCCGCAATATAACAAAGATACGCCCTTTTCACTGTTGCTCCACTGCTAAAACTTTGACTCAGGCCCTCTTTCTCTCCTGCCTCGATTACTGTAACCTCCTGCTGTCCGTCCTTCCTGCCTCTCACGTGTCTCCCGTACAATCTATCCTAAACGCTGCTGCCAGAATAACTCTTCTATTTCCGAGATCTGTCTCGGTGTCTCCCCTGCTGAAATCACTCTCCTGGCTTCCTATCAAATCACGCATCTCGCACTCAATTCTCCTCACCTTTAAAGCTTTACACTCTTCTGCTCCTACTTACATCTCAGCCCTAATTTCTCGCTATGCACCATCCCGACTCTTGCGTTCTGCTCAAGGATGTCTTCTCTCTACCCCCTTTGTATCTAAAGCCCTCTCCCGTCTTAAACGCTTCTCACTGACTGCCCCACGCCTCTGGAATGCCCTTCCCCTCAATACCCGACTAGCACCCTCTCTATCCACCTTTTAGACCCACCTTAAGACACACTTGCTTAAAGAAGCATATGAGTAGCACCGTGGCTAATACTATACACGATACATAAAGCTTGGCCCCCTGCAGACGCACTTACCAGAATGCTCTCCTTCTTTCTCTGTACGTTCTCCCCACCAATTAGATTGTAAGCTTCCCGGAGCAGGGTCTCCTCTTCCGAAATGTTACTTTTATGTCTGAAGCACTTATTCCCATGATCTGTTATTTGTATTATTTGTTATTATATGATTGTCACGTGTAGTACTAATGTGAAGCGCTACAATCATCTGTTCCTTAGCAGGTCTTAAAATGAGGTAAATACAACCTCAGATGAACAACAACACGTGACATATTACACCGTGTCATGATTTATTTAACAAAAATAAAGCCAAAATGGAGAAGCTATGTGTGAGAAAATAAGTACACCCTTACTGCTTCCATAGAAATTAAGATGCTAAGTAGCAGACAGGTGCTGCTACTCAAATGCCCTTGATTAATTGATCATCAGCAAGTGTGACCACCTCTATAAAAGCCGAAGTTTTAGCAGTTTGCTGGTCTGGAGCATTCAGGTGTGTGTTAACACAATGCCAAGGAGGAAATACATCAGCAATGGTCTTAGAGAAGCAATTGTTGCTGCCCATCAATCTGGGAAAGGTTATAGGGCCATTTCCAAACAATGTAAAGTCCATCAGTCACAGTATTCTCCGCTACGCATTTCGCATAATAAACAGGTGGTATGATGAAGCATATTTATTATGCGAAACGTGTAGAGGAGAATACTGTGGCTGTTGGGCTTCACTTGCTCTTTGGCTAAGGGTCTACCTTGGACTAAATGTCAACACACCCCATGGACTGATCTATTGATTTGTTTGTGTGGGAGAGTTTCGCTACGGAGACTGCATAGAGAGGGGGTCAACTCCATACGGATCTTGCAGTGACGCAACTACCCGGAGTTACAGGAGTAACGGAGCTACTGAGAGTTAAGTCCCAGCGCGCGGGACGTACTACTCTGAAAGAGAGACTCCTTCCCTTCCTTCTCAGCAGCCTGCCGCAGCATTACAAAGCCCCACCAATTTGTACGGACTGCATTTTATCCATGTGTAAGTAACTTATTTCATGTTTACTCACCTTTTGTATTACATATCTTCTTGACCTTGGTGCGCTCTTGTGCTCTTTGCTTTCATTACATAGAAATAAATCACACGGAGGCCTACCGAACATTAATAAGTACTACCTTGCTGCACAAGTCAACACACTATTTGAATGGTTCCACTGCTCTAAGAGTAAGCACTGGGTAGAAACAGAAAATGAGCACTGCAGAGAGATAGAAACGAGGGGTGGCCCATGGCTAAATAAAATAGCCCGCCCAAAATACCTATACAAGCAACAAACTATCGGAGTGGCCCTCAAAGCATGGGAAGAAATATCCAGGGATAATAAAATCACTACATTTCCATCACCCCATACCCGATCTGTGGGAACCCGGCATTTCCCCCAGGTATGGAAACTCAAAATGTTTAAAAATGAACCGAAGCAGGAATAACAAACTTTGCAGACATGATAGACATAGACGAAGTCAGAACTTACCAACAGTTTGTAGAAAAACACCAATTCAGGCAAGGAGAAAGATGGCAATACTTATATATATTATACTATATGAACACACACAAAAATAAAATCATAAGAAAATAAAGCCCTTTGAAACTGTGTTTTTGATGTTGGGGGAAACAGGATATAACATCTCATACATATATAGAAGAGGAACAAGAGTCCAAACCAGGATTTGCATGGGCCTGGGAAAGGGAGTAAGGTAAGGAATGAATACTCCATGAACGAATGGTCACAAATATGGTCAAACGCTAGCACCATCTCCATTTCGACAAAAAATTCTTGAGAACACACAAAATAATGTACCTTTGGTACTACACTCCTCAGACACTACAGGGATGTTTCCCCTGGGCTTCAAATAAATGTTGGAGAGGCTGTGTAGGAATAGGATCAAGTACCCACATTTGGTGGAAATGTTAAATAATCAGGGACTTTTGGAATAAGATCATAGAACAGATTAACAAGATCGCCAAGGTAAAGATACCTCAAGACCCTAGTATTCTACTATTAAATAGAGAAAGGATTGAGGGTTCGAAACTTTGGAAATCTCTAGTACTACACCAGTTAAATGCTGCAAGAGGTGCCATTGCAGCCAAATGGAAGCAGAAGACTCCCACGGAAGACCAATGGGTTACGAGGGTTTGGGAAGTAATGAGAATGGAAAAGCTCTCCTATACAATCAAAGATACATTGTCAAGATGTAATGAGTCCCGGACCCCATGGAACACGTATATAGATGGGCACATATGAAATAAGGGAACATGGCGGGGGCGGGGGCGGGGGCGGGGGCGGGGGGGGGGGGGGAGGCTTAAAAGTGCATAGATCCCACAAGAGTAGCCAAAAACAACAAAACAAAAACGGTAACAATACGAACCTAACTACCAAGGGTACCATAGAACAGATCATGCAACACGACAATCATAGAATTCCATCACAAATATTACTATTTCTATTATTATTTTGGTAATATTTTGGCTATGTTAATTTTTGTATATCACTATTATTGTTGTCATTACTTCTAGTGATACTTGTAACATAACAAGGTATTATCACTACACAAGTTTAAAATACCCAAGCAAAATAATGTAAGCATGGAACATGAAAATATGCACAGTTATGTTACTTATTGAAACACAAAATAAATATGTAAAATAAATACTGTATGACAACTGAATGTAAAAACAATTAAAATAAAGAACTCCCCCACCCAAAAAAATAAAATTAAAGGGTGTTAAATCATGTTACCATGGAGAGCTCCATTTTAAACTCCTGGACACTTAATATTTCAACACTTATATATCCTTAATAGAGAAACAGATAATAAATAAATAAATAAAAATAGTGTTTGAAAGGACGACAAGAGATCTAAGAGTAAGAGAAAAAATAAATGCAAAAATACTCTCAGATCTTTTTCTTTACATTCAATTAAATGAATCTTTACAACGGGATACAAAAAATCATTTTCTTTTGCATTTAAATATTACGAAACTAATGATACAAAAATGTAAATGAATTCGTTATATCTGCAATCATCCCTACGCAAGAAGGACCTGGAACTTATTGGAAATGTATTGCCTAACCAAGGGGTGGCCCTAAGGTTCTTGGGACCCCGGGGAAGTAAGTTATTGGGGGCCCTTTAGAGGTTTGAATTTGATGACCTATAAGCAACTTACTGTAGCAAGTCGGCCATTCCTGATTTAAATGTCACTTTACCCTGTCGATGAAACGACAATGAAAGTCGCATAATACATTCAGGGTAATTAATATTTATTACAGCTGGAGTGAAGACAACTACAACTGACATAATAATAATAGTTTGTTCTTGTATATTCTTGTATATATATATATATATATATATATATATATATATATATATATATATATATAATATGCATGTAACATTATATCAGTGCTGCACTCTAAACGTTACCCGAGTCATAAGCAACCAAAAGTTAAATGCGGTAACCGGCAAATGTAATGCTCTTACCAAGACAAAAAGGAGCGTTACATGAAGATATAAATAAAGACATACAAACATGCAAACATACATACATATCATAATAGGATATATGGTATTAGCCAGTTAATTGATTACTCAAATTCAATGGTATATTTATTGGAATGTAACTTTTCGAGCATTATTGGAAGCAAAGTCCTCAATCAGATAACTATAATCTAAATAGCTGCCCATTTTATGTTCAATTAAAATCAATGCTAATCCAACCGGATGTTCTTGTGACATAGAAGAGCTTAGATCTTTTTTCTTTTTTTTTTTATTATTATTATTATGGTTTTTTTTAAATAATTTTCAACTTTGAAAATGACCTCCCCCCAGATGCAACGGTCACAGGTACAGTAAGAATAATGCGAAGTGCTACCAAGTAACTATCTTGAATATTAGGCTTATTGTAAGGGAGTGAAGGGGTTAACTCCCTAACT